>NC_137098.1:47374048-47545725 GCF_949357685.1 Gobio gobio
AAAATTAGTATCTTGTGAGACAAAACTCTCTACTGTGGATTGAGTGAAGCTTCAAATGCTTGGTATTGCTTCTGCTGGCTGAAGGTTCATATAATAAAATAAAACAAAAATAAACCTGGATAGGTTCAAACTAATTTCACAAACCATAGAATGTCCCAGTTTAAGCTTATTTTGATTGCTGGGAGAAAAAGTATGATAATTTATATTTGATTATATGAATGTATGATGTATGATCATATCAACCTTAACAACAGTAAAAAGAAAAGATTGAAATCACCTGAATATTTCATCTGTATGACACGTGCTGAACCCTTTGTAAGATAAATCATTAAAGCATTTTCAGGTACTATTTCAAAGAGCCATCAACACTTTCATTGTGCATTCATCTAAAAATAATTGATCATTATTTATGAAGAAAGTTTCATTTCACCATCAACGTGAGTTCCTACTGAGTGCACACAATAAGTTTCTAATTACCACTGAACTGAATGGACACTATTAAACTCACTGTTTAATTACTCAATTCAAAATTATGAAATAGCTTTGCCATTCAAGTCCATTTTCATGTTTTAATGAACACAAATATATACTGCATTAAGAACAAAATTAAGAAATCTGCTATAACAAAACACTAGCCAGTTTAAATTGTACAAATACAAAACAGCTAACTTGACCCTTACTTTGACTTTTATTGTATGCATATTAAAGGAGAAGCTTGTGCTGAAAATGAAACCCACAAACACAACAGATCACTGATACTAGAAAGAAGCTCAAATGAATTCAAAGCCGCCACTTATAACCTGAAAACCAGTCATGCATTTAATTGTGTTTGAAACAAACAAATAAGAATTACCTGGTAATTAACGTACGCAGAGATATGGATGCGGAATAATTAACAACTGTAAGATCTTCCACTAAACTCTAGCAATTGTTTCAAATACAGGGGATTTAGTTCTACATTAAAGAAATTCCTAATACATTAATTTGCCACCAATTCTGAATACTACTACTCAACTGATCATAGTTATTCATTGCTTCCACACCAGGCGGATAGATGGTCTTAGAGCTGGAGAGAGGGCTGTCCAGTTCTGGATAACAGAAATGGGGGAAGCCGTGCTGAGCTGTTATGCCGTGCTGGGCCAGCAATGGACCCACTGTAGAGCTGATAAATCAACCTCAATAGAAAGCACAGCAAAGACTGACTGCTCTATTAATCTCCTTTATAAGCCTTCATTCAAAGAACACAATGGGCAGCACACAAACATACTGTGGCATTCATTGAGGATATCCTCCAGTATCAAAAAACACAATTTAGAGCTATTATGATACGCCATAATAAAATAAAAGAATTCAATTGTTTTTTTATATTTAATATTTTATATCTCTAGATTTAGCACTTCAATTTACAGCTTTCATACTGACAATTTAGAGTTAAAGGATTAGTTCACCCCAAAATTAAAATTTCCTGATAATTTAATCACCCCCATCTCATCCAAGATGTTCATGCCTTTCTTTCTTCAGTCGAAAAGAAATTACGTTTTCGTTAGAAAACATTCCAGGATTGTTCATCATATAATGGTTTTCAAATGCAACAAAATGCTGGCGGTCCAAATCAATGCAGTTTCAAAGGGCTTTGAAGTGCTTCAAATGATACTGCGCGATCCCAGATGAAGAACAGGGTCTTGTCTAGCGAAACGATCGGTCATTTTAAACAAATAAATAAAAATGAATATACTTTTTAACCTAAATTGTTCATCTTGTGCAGCTCTGCGAGGTGCTATGGATGACGTAATCACGTAGGAAAGGTCACAGAAGACGTAGGCAGAAGTACCGCCCCCGTGTTTACAAAGCGCTCGTGTGAAGACCATAGACTGTAAAAAAATATGGACGTAGTGTCCGTGACGTCACCCATAGGATTCTGATGTGCCGTTCTGAAGCGCAAAGTATGGACAAGATGGCCGTTGCCATCTTGGCAGCGCGTCATCGCGCGTCACTCCCGGATAACAGAAAATGGGCAAAAAGGCGGGACGTGGGCGGAGCTTAAGTGACACGATGACTAACAGACAGCAGATAAATGGCTATCCACCTGTCACTCGAAGTGGCCACGCCCTTAATTATGCAGAACTTTAAGGCTTTATTTAATGTAAACGAATGAGTTATAAAAAAATTCACCCCCTCACAGTTGTCATGAAGGGCAAAATGAGCCATATAGACCAAAAGCACAATTTGTTCCAGGCTGTAAACATGTTTTATTCTGCTCTAAAGTTGGCCATTTTAACATGGGGCTCAATGAGATTCTGCTCCCTTCTGGAGCCTGTCCCTAGCGGACAGTCCATGAATTGCAGTTTGAGGCACTTCCGTATTGGCTTCAAGAGAAACTGCGGGAGGTTGCCGCTTGGTGAAGACTAATACAAACGCGCTGTACCAAAAAACACGAAATTTTCAACTTCAAAATTGTCCGATATCGTTGTTTTACCTTTTTGTTTGCTAAAGGGCGTTTGTATTAGTCTGGGATCGCACAGTACCATTTGAGGGTGCGTTCACACTTGTAGTTCGGTTCGTTTGGTCCGGACCAAAAAACAAAAACAAAACATATAGTCCTGGTCCGCTTAGCATTCACAATGGCATTTTTAACAGCGAACCTAAAGTTACCGAACCAAAGGCATAGGCATACGGTCACAACCTGATTGGTCGGCTTTTATGACGTATATTTCGCGACGGAGTTTGCTTACCGAACATTCAAAACAATGCTGTGTGCTGGATTAAACGTGATCACTTTATGCATGTAAATATGTTTTTATTTTTACCAGCTGAGAACTCACGAAGAGCTCATAAAATGTTCAAAACATTCAAAACAGCACCAGGATGTCCTCCGTTGTATGCAGGAACGAAGATCTGCATATATTGATGAGGCACTTTACCTCCTCGTTGCTCCACGTTTGCCCTCTACTCATTTTGGATACACCGATCTTTCTGCATCGTCAAATCAGCTGACTTGTAGCGTCGCATCTTGTGACATCACGTCCTGTTTTTGGTTCATTTACATGTCTTTGGTCCGTGTTGCATTCATATATCAATCGAACCGCACCAGAGTTGGTTTGGAAGCTTGTTTGGTGCGCACCAGGGTTCGGATAGCAGCGTTCACATATGTTCAAATGAACCGCACTAACCGAGCAATCGCACCAGGGTTCGTTTTAATCCAACCAAACATGACAAGTGTGAACACACCCTGAAGCACTTCAAAGCCCTTTGAAACTGCATTGATTTGGACCTTTAGCATTTTTGGTTGCAATTGAAAACCATTATATGATGAAAAATCCTGGAATGTTTTCTTCTCCCGAAAACTTAATTTCTTTTTGACTGAAGAAAGAAAGACATGAACATCTTGGATGAGATGGGGGTGAGTAAGTTATCAGGACATTTTCATTTTGGGGTGAACTAATCCTTTAAACTGTACCGCTGTAAGAACACACATTAAAATAAACATTCATTATGAATTCTCATATTCAAACAACGTCTCAAGAATTTGTTCCTCTCTAGCAAAGGCAAAGTGATCTCATGACAGGACATTCGGCACTAGCATGGCTAATGTACGTGGATTGACTTCCACTATGAAGGCTCACCCACTCCTATTCACTCATCTGCTGCACTTTTACTCAGTGTGAGAGAATCTCTCCCCAGACAATTGATGATTATGATTTTTTTTTCTAGAAAAACCCTGTGAGCTTCGGCAGCCGATCAGGAACCCGTTTTAATGAGGACAAAGGTGCTGGATGTTAATATTTATTTCTGCACCAAAAGAATATTACAGGACATAAAAAATGGGTCCCGGCAGACACTCATTTTCTCTGCCTTAGCGACTGGATGTTGAGCTAATTTCACTGAAATCTTGACAAGGGCATCGTGTTAATGAATGATGCTCTTGGGAGCTATAATTGCTCTTTGGTTTGATTCTTTAGTGACAGGCTAGTTTTGAGAGGATGATAAAATACACAGGATTAGGACTAAGCTATTTTCCGTTTGGACATAATCTATTTTAGGTTTCCTTTACAACAAAGAAGTGATTTCAGGCATGTGTTTGAGGACATGGCTTTCTCACCAGCTGACAGTCCTCCAGAGAGTTGACCAACTGGGCATTCTGACAGGAAAGGATGGCTCCTGCGAGGTTCAGCATCACACACACAGCAGACAACAGCATGAAAAAAGTTATCTGTGGAGATAGAAAGGAACAGACTGTCAGTTTCAGAGGTTATCGTGGTATATTAAGACTCCTAATAAACAAAAAAACAGTAGGATGCCATTTTTCACCTCATTAAACAGTGTTTGCAGAAGGATTCCACATACAGGGTTGCCAGATATTTTATCCAACGAAGGTCCATGACCTTTCCAGTTATTTGTAAAATATGTACGCTATCGTTCAAAAGTTTGGGGTTGGTAAGATTTGTCAATATTTTTTTATCTTATGATTAACAAGGCTGCAATTAAAAAAAAAATCTAAAATAGAATATAAACAAACTGTATCCATTTTAATATATCTAAAAATGTAATTTATCCCTGTGATGGCAAAACTGAATTTTCAGCATCATTGTCACATGATCCTTCACAAATCATTCTGATTTGCTCCTCAAGAAACATTTCTCATATATCAATGTTGAAAATAGTTGTGCAGCTTATGATTTTTGTGGAAACCATGATCGTTTTGGTAACACTTTGTTTTAGTTTAGTCCAATTCTCACTATTAACTAGTTGCTTATTTATTAGCATGCATATTACTAGGATATTGGCTGTTTATTAGAACTTATAAAACGCATATTAATGCTTTATTCTGCATGACCATATTCTACATCTCTTAATCCTACCCGATACCTAAACTTAACAACTACTTTACTAACTATTAATAAGCAGCAATTAGAAGTTTATTGAGGCAAAAGTCGTAGTTAATGGCTAGTTAATAGTGAGAATTGGATTCTAATCTAAAGTGTGACCATAATTTTTTCTTTTTTATACTTTTTGATGAATATAAAGTTTAAAAGAATAGCATTTAGGTAATATAAATAAATATAAAACCCCAAACAAGTATATCATGAAAGTCAAATAATAATAATGAAAGTTGATTTGATAGAGTTGAGCATAACTAAAAAAAAAAGACTACTTCAACTTCAAAATTTCCTGATATTTCCTAGTTTTCTGTGACCACGGGAGCCTTGAAAATTGGTGCAGGATCTCTCCCTCTCTCTCTTACAATTTCGTCTTCTTTTTTCAGTCTATAGACTATCTGATTTCTAATCTTGCTATAGTTTATTTGCAAGACAATTTGCAAAATCGAATCATTACCAGAGTTTGTTTAGTTTATTAGACCAAAAATAAACCAATTGTGGTTTATGGGACTTGACGTAAGAGCGTGAAAGATCGAACTATTCATCCACGGGGATGAAGCGAAAGGAACAGATGTGACTAATAATTAAAGCACTCAATAATCAATGACTTCAACCAAAACAATTAACGTTGATCTCACCATCTGAGCCCTGACTCATTACTGTGAGAGATGGCCCCTAACAGCTCACATGAATAAATGAATAACACAAGTGCACTTCAGAGCATTGGGCTATTTTTCTCTGGGCGTTGATATACTACCTCTCCCACAATTCCTCAGTAGGCCATGCTGATACACGGCCAGTGACATATGGTCAGCTAGAGAAACCAATCTTTGCGTAATTCCCCCGCCCCACATCCTATCAATGCGGCCCCCGTGCAGCTTGATAGATCTCAAGCGTGGTCATTTTTCCTCTTTTTGCACCACTGGCAGAACCGCAACTCCTGGTTCCTCTCCCCGTACTCTCCATTAAAAACAATTCTCTTTATTTCTCAGCTGACACTTCTGGGATTTCAGTCCTGAATGATGAAATACGTTGGACATTCTGTCTGCGTTAAATCACAGTTTGTGTGTGGGAGAACATCAGGTCCAGCCTGGGCAGATTACTGGCTAGGACACTGAGCCGTATATCAGCACCGGCCTTACCTCCACAACGCGATGATTTACTAATGAGGCCCTCTACCTGACGGGACATTAACCTTGCAATACCAGACATGTCAGTGGAGAGAGAAAGAGACAGAGTGAGAGGAGTTGAAAGTGAAAGTTAGACAACATTTCATTTCAACACTATCGCATGGATGCAGATTAACGCCTACAATATGCGGGAAGGCAGTGTGAGGGATGCTGGGAGATATGAATGTGATAAGTGTTTTTCAGGCTACCAGAAAACTGGAAGATTAAGAGGGTGATGTACGAGGAGGTTCACAAGCGTCCTGGGGCTGTGAGGGTCCTTGGCTCAGGCACACAGGAAACCTCACGCTTGATTTCCTCCACACTTAATAAAGTGCAGACATTGTAGAGATGACAATGGTGATCCATTGCAGCTGAATGACTGAACTAGGTTGTGTTCTGTCTTGTATAGACCAAAGGACACGGAAAGGTTACGAGCATAGGCAGGATGGGAATGTACACTTCCAATCAGCATTTTAAAAATGTGATTTTACACACATCACATTTGTTGTTGCTTGCCGTGGGAAACAGACAGTGACTTCTCATATTTTCATAATTAATCACTGACAACAACAATCATGTTAGAATGTTTTTCTTGTGCAAGATGACAAATATGAAGCCAAACCCGAGCTTTAGGCAGGAAGATGACATCTCCATCACTTTAGAGAGAGAAAACACATTACAGCACAAATGATGGCTGAGGACCAGGTTAAAATGCAGGCAATAATGAGGCTGATTTTGTAAAGCAAAAATTGAAAAGATGTTATTCAGAACACGAGTGATAAGGGAAAGCTTAATGGGCCACTCTTTAGCCATCCTTTCAATGCAAGCTGAGCGTAGCCAATGAAATACACCATTCCTGTCTATCTCTAATTTACTCTGCTGGTAGCACAGAGGAGGAAAAATGGTTCTTTCAGCAAATGCTTTGTAGTTTGCAGTGAGCAATATCAAAAGACAAATTCAGTTGCTATGCTTTGAATCTACTACTGTGACTCAAATTCAATCTTTAACTTTAATTGCAACATGCTGTCTTCTCCAAATGGTTCACAGGCATTCTTCAGGTTGCCTGGGCTTTTGTATTTGCAGCAGCTTTCTACGAACTAACTGTTTAAATATAATATCTGCAGTAATTTTGCTTTCAGTAATGAAGCATTTATTAATCTATGTTAATGTTAAATTCAACACATCTTACTGACCCCAATCTTTTGAATGGTAGTGTGTGGTAATGTATATATATTTTAAATAAATAATTGAATTCAGCAATGATGCACCAAACTGATCAAAATTTATAAGCATAAGATACTTTCAAAAAACATTTAAAAATCTTCTTGACCCCAAACATTTAAACAGTAGTGTTAATAACTTTAAAGGGGGGGGGGGGGGGAAACACTCAGTTTCAGTCAGTCTCATGTCAATCTTGAGTACCTATAGAGTAGCACTGCATCCTGCATATCTCCGAAAAGTCTTTATTTTTATTATAATTATAAAAGAAAGATGCGCTGTTCCGAGTCTTTCCGGAAAAAGCCGTGCGGCTGGGGGCGTATCGTGTGGGCGGAGCTAAAGAATGTCGAGCGCGCGCCGCTGTTACTGTGTTGAGTTCGTCTGAAAGCTGCGTCATCCCTAAAAGCCGGGAAAAACTTTATTCAACATAAAAAATGGCTTTTAATCGGATACATCCATACATCTATGATCCGGAATCAGACCCAGAGGCTGAAGTTGAACAGGAGGAGCAGCAAAAACGACTAGAGCAGGACATCTCTATGTGGTATAAGTTACACTAACTATATAATATGTTTAGCGGCTTGTGTTATTTAGAACACCATGTCAAGCGCGAGTGTTACAATGTGTGTGTGTGTGTGTGTGTGTGTGTGTGTGTGTGTGTGTGTTTACGCGTGGTTTGTGAAGACATGATTTGTAGTAAGCGGACTGGTTTTGCGCGTCAGGCTAGTGTTTACATAGAAAGACATGGAATAGTAGCGCATTTGAATGAAGAAGCGCGCTTATTTAGTTCAACATATTTCCCCATTCTTTGTGTATTGTTGTTTGGAGTGCTTTTACAATACACAAACATACACATATAGTGGCCAGCTAAACAAATGTACACACACTATACATTGCATGCTCCATTGATCAATACGTGATCATGTTTGTGCTACTTGATGGGCATAGGCAAAAACAGACATTTGAAGCAGTCAAACCTGCGGTTCCAACGTTGGGACCTTTATCGCTGGGACCGCTCCATCCTTCAGTATTAGGCGATCTGAAAATCCGGCGTCGAACTGGGCCTTGTTTATAAAACAATCGGCACCGAAATGCAGGGAACAGACATAAATATTTGCGCAACTCAGTTGTTGATCCGGAAAAGCAAATTCCATCTGTACGAGCCAGCGCTTTGATGGGCGTAGCCTATTGCTTTGACGCTCTCTCTCTCTCTCTCTCTCTCTCTCTCTCGCGCGCGCTCTTCCGGTAGAATTGTCCGTACGGCCCATACAAGGAAATTCCGCCCTGTTGACGTCAAGCGGACCCATGATCGAAAAAAACTTTCCGAAACTTATGACTAACAGGAAGTACTAATTTTGGCAAAGAAATACTCCCATCAAACGTCCACCTTAGCTTTTGAACCTGTGTCCATGTTTAGCATGGGAATCCAAGTCTTTAACAGTGCCAAAAGATCAGTATGCATGAAACAGCATTTCACCCCCCCTTTAAAAATGTATGACTAACTATATTTAATATTTTTATATATAATAATCAAATACTATCAATATTTAGAAAAATACAAATTACAAAAATAAATATTAAAAAAAAAAAAAAAAGCATTAATATAAATGAATGTTATAAGGTAACATTAACCCAGATAAATCCTCTAAAAACGGATGTTCATTCTTTGGTAATGAGGCCTAATGCATTAACTAATGTTAACAAACTGAACCTTATAAGCAGATCTTTAACATTTTTGACATTAATGAAAACAAGGCTGCGAGGGATGTACAGTGAAGTACAATACGTTCAATGGATTCAGTGCAGTTGTTTAACAACATACCAATTGTTCAGTTGATGAAACATCTTCCATAAGACTTTTATTAGACAAAACCAGTTCTGAAAGTACATGCCATTGAAAAGACTGTAAATCCATCCCACACAGACTCGTTTTCAGCAGTGTAAAGCAGTTGTCTCAGTCTGGCTAAAATCTCCTTTAGGAGGGTTGACTCCTGAGAGCCCAGGCCCTGACGGACTAATTACTCCGCCTGGCTCCATGCTACTGTTTTCTAATTACCGTGTGGGATCACATATCACTGTTTAACAGGTTCTCATTAATTACAGCCCATCTGCCACCTGCATGCCAAGCAGTACAATGAGTCGCCTGGCACATGCCACTCACCGACGCCAGCGCTGGGCGCAAACGGTCTTAGCCATGAAACAATTCACACCTGTCAATATGGCTAATTATTGGCATTTAAGTTTGCCATTAATGGCTGAAAGGATCTGATAAAGAGGGGGGTGCTGTCTAGCGAGATGAACTACTGGAAAGACCACAGCAAGAAAATGAGACACATTTAATTTAGAGGTTTTGAAGAAAATAAATCTGGATCCAGGACCAGGACCAGGAGCTAGAATGTGGGCTGAATAACAGCAGACATTTTTGTGAATGTTCTCTGACCACCTGGTGGAGATGAAAAAACATGGACGATTGTGCTCACTGTGACAAAAGAACCACCTACCGTCCAATCAACACCACCCGCCCCTCATATCAGCAGCTTCTGAGCCAGAGAAATATAATCTGAACAAGAGGAGGGGCATTAAAACTGAATATCACTGGCAGATTGTGATGAGATACAGCCAGTGCTTATTATAGTTTGTCATTGGAACCATCAATTCAGTGTTGTGTATCCACTATCCAGGGACACTTTTTTATTAGGAAAATAGGACAAATACTGTTTGATATGGCTTTTATGCTCTATTGTATTCATACACAGAATTTAGAGGCTGCAAAATTTAGAGTGCCACAAATGAATGTACAGTATCAAACCGTCATTTTGGCCTGTTCTAATGCACATAAGCTGTGTTTTCTCTTTTGCACAGGCCTAATTTTCAATACTTTGTGGTGAAACCACAATCCCTATACTTCTGCACTCAGCCCATTTAACAATGTGCTATTTATCGTCAGGGGAAACTGGACTGTATACACCTTATACATATTTTTTTAAACAGCAAAATTTATCAGGGCATCAATTAAAATTTCAAAACACAATTAGCTTTATTCCATGTGTGTAAATTTGGGTTTGAATGGTAGAAGCATGTACCAAACTAACGGTTTACTGAACAATTCCTACCAAAATTTTAAAAAAGATTCAAATGTGACAATGTAATTATAAAATGTAATCTACCTAAGTACAAAATTAGCATACTGTATTTCCCTTTACAAATATACATATTAAATTAAATTAATTATTAACAAAATAAATTAAATTAAGTTAAAAGCTTGTTTAAGCCTGATGCGTTCACTCTGACGTAAACCACTGCAGAATGTGTGCACCTCAAATTCCTTTAAAACACATTCAAAATTGTATTATATTTTATAAAATATACCTGTATTCAGTGTACTGTTTGGGCATGAACAGTTGATCAACAGTGGAGATGTTTGTTTGGTTATTTTACATAGATGAGTGAGTACGGTGTAATTGTGTACTGTGTAAATGAGGAAATGAATAAAATGTTGTTTGAGTTCCAAACCGAAGCCAGTGTCAGTGTTGTTTTTTTATGATTTCTTTGTTGTATCATTACATCAAGAGGGAAGCCAAATCAAAGCAGCTTATTGGAAGAACATGGTTTCTTACAATGGAAATGTTAACACAATTCTCATTCACATATAAATACACAGGCAAAATGCTTTAAAGGGATAGTTCACCCCCAAAATCAGGTAGGAACACAATAAGGTCATAAAATATGATTGTTGTTGGTGATGATAAAACAACAAATATACAAATCGTCGCTGTCAGGTGGAAACCTCGTATTTAATTAAACTATGTCATCTAAGTTAATATTGTGGCTTGATATAGCTATGGTCAGACACTTAACTATAATATTAAAATTTTATGAAAATCAAGCTCAAATGAAGGTTTTTGACCAGCGAATGACAGATAGATAGATAGATAGATAGATAGATAGATAGATAGATAGATAGATAGATAGATAGACTAATCTCCGCTCTTCAAATACAAATAATGTTAGCCTTTATGGACATAGTGTTTCTTGAGTAAAGCAAACGCTGTACTTAAACATCAGTTCTTGCATTGCAAACAGACAGAGATCTCCAAACTGTGCACGGCACATTCTAAATGGAGGCGGGTGGAGTTATGAGGTTTGACTGACAGTTTGAGAAGCCAATGGAGTTACGAGGTTTAGTAACAACCTCTTTTAAATGCTCTTTATTGGTTAAATTAAAAAAAAAAAACACATACAGACGTAAAAGATAATCAATAGCATTCATTTTATAGAACAAAAATGACGAAATATAGAGATACAAGGTTTCGGCCTAACAGCGCGATGATATATTCTTATTTGTAGCATTTATTTTTACTTATTTTTTGGAATTTGATATTTTTTCACGGCACACCTGACAATCTGTCTGAACAGTGCTTGCGAAACACTGGCCTAACTCATGACTACAAAACTAACATCACTAGCTAGTTAGGACAATTCTGGAGCAGGGACATTAGCAAAAAAGGAAATTTTTCATCACTGACTTCAAAGATGTCCAAACCAAGCCCCAAGAGACACATTCCTAAACAAAATCCACATGCACCACCAAACTGTAAACACACTGGGTGCTTAGCTATCTCTTGCCCCCATGACTCAATTTATCAATGTCAAATACCTAAGAAAGAAAAAAACATCACCCCAATCAATCTGCAGACAGGGTGATGACTCACACTAAGCAGATCTCTGTTTCTCTGTTTGATAAACAGAGATGTTGGGCAGGTCTCAGACCCCGTCACTGCTTTCAGCTCAGTCTAATGTCGGCTACTAATTGCCCTGCTGATGGAGAGTTACCTTTCATCGTGCCAATCGTCTGTCTTTTCCCATCCAGCTCCTCATTACACTCATTAGCTACACTGTAAAAAAAAGTAAATCTGTGAAATTTATGGTAAAAATCTTGTAGCTGTGGTTGCCAGAAATTTTTACCGTACAAAATATGCATGCAATATTTTAGGTTTTACAGATTTAACTTAGATTTACAGTACAAAAAACATTAAATTAACTGATATGTTAACTCTTTCCTCCACCAGCATTTTTTTAAAAAAAGTTGCCAGCCACTGCCAGCATTTTTGATAATTTTCATGGCCCCCAGAATATTTTGTTGTATGAGTATCTAAACATGCAATATATCAAAAGAAAGAACAGAACCTCTGCTTTTAAACAAAAACAAAACTGTTTTATTCTAGCTTAAAGGTAGCCTGGATGCCACAACATTTGAGGTCAGGAAGTTCGGTCTGGACTTGATCCGTTGTGGAGCAACAATGCACGAACCAGACCTGTTTGGACCAATCAAATTGTCAGGGCGGGCTTTATACGATGAAGGACAGATGATCAACAGTAATGTAATCATATATGCATTCACTAGGGGTGTAACGGTACACGTATTTGTACCGAACCATTTCGGTACAGGGCTTTCGGTTCGGTGCATGCGTGGTTTCCGAGTGTAATCTTTAACAGTTAACAGTCGGCTTGTTTTAAGTGCGGAACACACTTCAATCCTAGTTCCCACACGAACATATTAAGTATTCAGTCCATTTTATCACAAAATTCAAACGATAAATGCCGTTTTGACGCTCTATGTGGCGTGACTGATCACAGTTCAAGCGGCATCGTGAACGCAATCATCTGTGAAGGCGATCGATCATCTCTTCCTAAAGAATAAACATGAATGACCATCTGAAGGTATGCTGAGGATACATTACAACTTACTGTCATGTATCATATGGGGTGTAGCCTAAATGCTAAATCAGTGTTTCAACGGTGGAAAGATGTCAATATAAATGCTTGTAAACTAAACAATGTTATGTAACGTTAGCATCACATTTACCTCAGGCAGTCATTCAGTGTCCACAGAATTTTATTCACAAGAGAAATCTACTCTTTCACTAAATATATGCTCTATATTAGCCTATATATTCATTATATTCTACTTGACCTGTTAGGTATGTCTTGATTATTTAATGCATGTTAAATAAACCTGTCATGAAAATGACAGACACTGTGTATAAATGATTATATTATAAATTAAACTATTTTATAATTAGATTTAGAAGTTAATGCAAAAACTGCCTTATGTGAAGTTTACATGTTTGCATACAATATGTTATTTGAGTGTTGATTATTATACCTAAAAATAAATAGCAACTGAATTTAGGCTAGTAGTTTGGACTCTGTTGTTAACCTTTAATATTAATGTGCAAGTAAGGGCTCCCTATATAATTTACAGAATATCTTCAATAAACTTTTAGTTATAATTTAATTAATTCAGGGACAGACACTTTTCTTCTTCTTCAGTAAACCACTGTTTAATAAAAATAAATAAAAAGCAATTTTGTAAAACTGCTGTACCGAACTCGTACCGAGCCGTGACTTCAAAACCGAGGTACATACCGAACCGTCAGTTTTGTGTACCGTTACAAATGATGATCGTGTTGGTAAGTACTCCGTGTATCCTTAAATAATTTTTTACAACACCGGCAAAGATCCTTTACTCTCATCTTCTTCTACTTCTTCCAGCGTGCGTGCAGTTCAGTTATGTTGACAACTATGCGTCGCTCCGTTGCGCTGATTGGTTGTAGGTCTAACCAATTGAGTGCAGAGGCATTTTCTTTCCTGGTTCGGTTGAAACACGCCTCATAATCACAGCCCAATGGAGCAGTATCAGACTCATATTCTTCTGACTAGAATCTGAGTATGACGACGTCAGGCTAGATTAAAGGCCCATTCAAAAACTATATATTAGCGTCCACACCAGCGTACGATATCGTTCTGTTCATTCTAAGCGTGTGCTTGTCTGCCGGTTTAAATGCTTCAGTTCATTACAGCAGGATGGATTCTGATTGGCTGTTGTGGCGAGCAGCGAGGCTGAGGGACCGTGAGAACGGGACGAGGCCGCGGTCATTAGTGATGATGATCGCCAGCTGCGTGCCGTCGGCCTCGTGTCTCACGGAGGAGTGACAGGAGTATAAAGGAGGAGCGACGACAGTGAAGGACGAGAGAGGACCAGGCCTGGATTATGATTTGTATTTTGTTTACGTTTTGTTTATGTATGTGCGCGGCAGTCGTCCGTGAGGGGCTGCCGCTTTTACTTTCACTTTGTTCATTTATTTTATTAAAGTATGTTGTATTGTTCGCCGGTTCCCGCGTCCTTCTTCCCACACGAACAAACTGCGTTACAGCTGTCAATGTTTTTATTGTTCATCAACTGGAAAGAAATCGTTCTGAAAGTGATTCCAACGATATTGTTTCTCTGTGCCATTATCGTTTTAGCTGTGGTGTGAACTCTGCTATTCATTAATATTGAGAATTTTTTTTAGAATTATATCTTTATCGTTCTTATATATAGTTATCCTCCTTGGTGTGAACAGGCCTTATTGCATTCATTTTTCAAAATATGGGTAGGTTTCCTTAAAAAAAAGCAACATTTAGCATGTAGCATCAAGAGCACATGACTAAATACCAAAAAAAAAGCGAATGTGTTCGTCACAGTCTGGGTATGCTGGCTGAATGAAGGAGATTGGAGGCATTTCTGCTGTGTTAGATAATTGTGAAATTGAGTTTTACATTTATACTACAAAATTGCAGATATGTCATTAATATCAAGCGGTCAAGTTTTAGATGGTTAATATAGGCTAATTGGCCCCTGCTGGAAGATGACATAACTATACAATTTTTCTCCTTAAAAAAATAAATTTACTTCTGAGTTAGTTGAAACAAAATAATATAAAAATCACAAATATTTTGTAATACTATATACTATGTTTTGACCATTTTCTGAGAGCTCTTAAAAGAGAGAAATTAACTTACAGATTCAGAGTGATTATGCAAAAGTTTAATGAGAAAAAAATGGCAGAAGAATCCTGATGGGTGACGTGCCAGTCAAGCAAATGCCATTGAGATAAATGGGAATGCTATCAGATATTTGTATAATTGTAGACCCCATTGATTATTAATTCTGGGAATATGACTGCATTTTCAGAAAAACTTCTACACTGACAAAGAATTTAAACACAGCCTCCTGACCCTACACAGACTCAAATAACCTCCATTTGACTTGTGACTTTTGGATAAGAGGTAGCAATAAAGGATAAATAAGCAATTATTGGCAGAGTTAACACGTATGGACTCTGAGCTAGCTTAACCTGTGAAATCCGCAAACATCTAAATTGGCCTCACTGAATTAATGGATAAAAAAAAGATTAGACGGGCAACTACGAGAAGGCGAGAGGTTACAGCCTGTTCACACTGCTGACATGCTGGTTTAGCATCCTGCCCGCCTCTGCGGCACAAATTAGTATTTAGTCTGCAGCACCTCTGCGACAACACATCATTTATTTTCAATTATCTCTGCCCGGATGAGATCGGGACAGTGTTGTTTTGATGCTGTCGTTCTCTCTGTCATCCTTAGAGTTTGTTTACTTCTAGGACATCCATTTTGTTTTGGTTCCTGCCAAATCACTTGCCCACATCCTAGAATGCTCACCTTAAGGGCAGAGAATCATCCATCCACTGACAGTCCAAGGTGGATTCATTTACCCATTCCTCCTCGCTCTTCTTTTTCTTTCTCAAACATTATCTCTATTTTGCATCACCATTCCTGTCATCGTTTCCACGCTTGGAAGGAAAAAGGTCTGGACCTCTACTGTCTCCCTCATTTTCTCTCTTGCATTCTGTCTCAGAATGTTTTTATGGCTTGTTAAACTAAAAGTGAAAATGACAGAACGAATGACCAATGAAAGCCCATGAGCGTACGATAGAATTAACATTCAGGCTGGGTTAGCAAGCCTTCAGTACAACAAAACATGGTGTGTGTTTTATATTTTGGGTCTTGACTTTCTGCTCTTTTCTCATAGCGGCTTTGATAAACAGAAAAGAGAATGGTTAGAGGTTGCTTTACAGCTGGGAGATTAACAGGGTGATCCACAGACCACAGAGGGTGATTTACGTGTCAGAAGGACGGTAGAAAACCCTTTTCTGTCAGCCAGTATAATATGCACAGCCACAGCCGTATCTGATTAAAGCGGTGCAGTGCTCATTTGTCCTGTCTCAGTGCAAATATTTCATAAGTGACTTCTCCACCCTGACCAGACGTTTAGCTCGCACCATCCAAACAAACCCTTGAGGTGTTATTGTTAAGGCTCCAAGGGCAGAGGCAGTCACGGCAATCCCTGCGTTCTGTTATTCACAGCCGGTGGATCTATTCAGGGGGAAATTTCTTAAACACCAGGAGTGGGTATCACTTACACCTTCATTTATTACTGTTAGCTGCTAATCCCTGAGAGGGTCATGATAAACAGACTGATCTATAGGCCACAACTGCTGATGGCAGGCAAGGTTCCTCTCTGAGACACAAGACAAAGAAAGGCCAATTAGAGAGTTTCCAAAGAGTCCAAGTAAATCTAGAAGCTAATCAAAAATCGAAAATATCAGCTCTTTTTTTCTGGAAAAAAAATGCCCTGAAATGACACTTATAAAGGCCTTTAACATAAAATGGTAGAATAGAATTGATTATTAAAAATAACATGAAAAATATAGTATTCTTGGCTACTAGTTGCAACCCTGTACTTTCACAGTCAACAGATACCAAGCATGCGCTGAGTATTTTATCATAACAAATTACTGTTACATCTTGTAAATTACAGGTCATTTTTTTAGAGGCAGCATTACAACAAAACACTAGAAAGCATAACTAAACAAAACTACTGACTAGGTATGCATTAAAGGGTTAGTTCACCCAAAAATGAAAATTCTGCCATTAATTACTTACCCTCATGTCGTTCGACACCCGTAAGACCTCCGTTCGTCTTCGGAACGTTATGAATCAGTGAGTCGAATCATGATTTGGACTCACTGATTCATAACGCTTCGAAGCTTCATGAGGCCGTGTTTTGAAATCGTCATCACTATATAAGTTGTTATTCAGGGTTTTTTTTGCGCACAAAAACTATTCTCGCCGATTCATAAAGTTATTTTAGAACCACTGTAGTGAGATGGACTTTGTAACAACGTCTTTAGTACCTTTTAAGGGTCTTGTGAGTGAACCGTGCATTGTGCCAATGGAGGCCTTTCAGAGCAATCAGATTTCAACTGAAAATATCTTCATTTGTGTTCCAAAGACGAACCGAGGTCTTACGGGTGTCGAACGACATGAGGGTAAGTAATTAATGACAGAATTTTCATTTTTGGGTGAACTAACCCTTTAAGTATTTATCAGATTACAGTTAATAACAGTTAATCTGTTATATTTTGTAATACAAGAAAACAAAACACTTCTGACTAAGCATGTAATGACTATTTTATCAAAACAAATTAATGTTACATATATGGTAAATTACCGGGGTTTTTTTTTTACACTGCATTACAACAAAACACTACAAAACCACACCACACCAAACCAAGCCAAGCCAAAACAATCCAATCGAAACCAGGCCAAAACAATCCAAACCAAACCAAACCACACTGGGGCAAAAGGCAGGGCGATGTCTGGACAGGGGGTGGAGTAGTCAACCGCACCATCTTAAAGACTCGTTGATTAAAATGGACTGGCGACCACAACAGCTCACAGGGGGTCAGTCAGTGATTAACCCACACTTTTCAACTTTTAATCAGTTCCTGACCTCTACAGGGCAAAACAAAAGGCCCTGGATAGAGCTCCAGCAGAGCAGCCTATAATGAGGTTTCACTATTATGCCTCCTCCTACTTGAAGGTGTGCACCATGATGCTGACATCCAGGGGTGAAAGAGAGACACACACACACACACACACACACACACACACACACACACACACACAGAGAAAGGTACAGCGAGGTAGAAACCGCCACATGACAGAAGAGATCAGAGTGTCCTTTGTTCCAGCGTTTCAATGAGGTGGCTCATTAATGGCCATCAGAGGTCCAACTGCGCTGCAACCTGTTCATGATGGCCATTAAGGCTAGAGAACATATACAGGAGCACTTTCCTTTTCTCTCACCCTCAATTGCATCACGTCAGATAATTAATCCACCCATATCAGACAAAGCTAGTGCAAATGACGTAGTCTAGGTTGGAGTTTGCTTGCCTTTGCATGGCTCCGTACACGAGAGGACGATGTGTTTCAAGGCTGTAAGATATATGACTACGCCATTAACACATCATGACTTTTATAGGGGCTTCAGTTAAGCTTGTTCTTTACAATTGCTCAGAACACACTAAAATGTCAAACACTAAAAGGACACACACTATAATATAACTCTGCTACTGAATGAAATGAGCGAGAGAAAGTGTTGACTTGCGCATGATGGATGCCTCTCATTCTGCCCTGACAGTTACTGGGAACGAATAAAGTGCCTGTCTGAGACCGTCATACAGATCTGCTCTTGAACACACGGCAGAGGCCGTCAGAAAGGGGGCATTCTTTCTCTCTTAAGTAAATGAGGAGACAACAGCAGGCCGAAAATAGTTGTTTAATATTGTTTGACATTCGCTTCAAAACTGGCAAAGAGACCTTGAGTACAAATCATCACGAGGCATCAGATAAGTAGTATAATTCATATTCTAATTAATATGGTAGCATAGCTGAGACTCAGAGAGTCTCCAAAGGGAGGGCACTGCTCATCAGCCTTATCTGAAAATGGGGAAATATCCAATGCATCATCCCTCAGGAATATTACTTCCCATCTATCTTTCACTCATTCTTTCTTACGTTGCTTTCTCTTGCAATCACACAGGCCTAAATAAAGACACTTAGGAGGCTGCTCCAGGGAAAATGTCCCAACAGTGTTAAAGATGGATAAAAGCACACCATTAGCTCTTTTGGCCTCCCTTTGCTAATTTCTCTGCTGTCTTTCATATAGTATGTACTAATGTAGTAATCCTAAAATGGAAACACAGTTTCATTTCAATCTCGCGTTCAACTGCACATAAAGATACACCACTGCTCAAACATTTGGGTTTGGTAAGATTTATTTTTTTATGTTTTTGAAAGAAGACTCTTATGCTCACCAATGCTACATTTATTTAATCAAAAATACTACATATATTACTACTATATTATTACAATTTAAAATAACTTTTTAAATATATTTCTTTTAATTTTGAATTACTTCAGTCTTCAGTGTCACATGATCCTTCAGAAATCATTCTAATATGCTGATTTGCTGCTTAATATTATTATCAATGTTGTGCTGTAACATATTTTTAATAATAAACAATAATAATTATTTGCTACATTTATATAGTGCTTTTCTGGGTACTCAAAGCGCTTTACATTTAGAAAGGGGGCAATCTCCTCAACCACCACCAATGTGCAGCATCCACCTGGATGAGGCAACGGCAGCCATACTGCGCCAGAACGCCCACCACACGCCAGCTTATTGGTGGAGAAGAGACAGAGTGATGAAGCCAATCGTATATGGGGATGAGTAGGAGGCCATGATGGACACAAAATTTGGCCAAGATGCCGGGGTTAAACCCCTACTCTTTTACGAAGGACATCCTGGGATTTTTAATGACCACAGAGAGCCAGGACCTCGGTTTAACGTCTCATCCGAAGGACGGTATTTTTGTGCAAACTGTGATTTTTCTCTTCTTCCAGGAATGATTGATCAATAAAAACTAGGTCCCACTGCTGCATTTCACCAAAAACTAATTTCATAAATGTTACCATGGAATCTGTAAGGGGATGATGAAGCTGGCAGAAAACGCTGTTGTTAGATGCACAAGAAAAACGGTTTGTTAGGCAAACTAAAAGTGTGCTTCATTTGCATACATCTGAATAAACTGATTTTTATTCTACTCAAAAATATGATTTTATATGACTGAATCAAATCAGACAGGAATAGTTCTTTAAGGGCACATTTACTTTTTACAGTGCAACTGAAAATGAGCATTGAACAAGCAATTTATCTTCGAGAGTTCGCTTAATCAAAGCAACTTCTGCAAAACCAGAGCTTCTAACAATACACATAATTAAACGGATGTTGCTTCTTTGGTTTTATAAGCTGTTGAGTCTGAAATGTAAAAGGGATATTACAAGTGCTGGATTGTTGTGGTTGAAGAACAGTAGATTTAGGTTACTACATGGCGGCCTACAGGTGTGAAGTTCAAGAACATACGAAATGTTCTGCATTCAAAATACTGACAAATTATTAATTATCTACAGCCACAGCCATGCCTCTGACACAGATAAAACTAACGTGACATTTCCTCATAGATCAGTACATGCTAAATTCGGCAATGACGTATAAGTGGTTTCATTCCAGACCCACTTAGAGGATCCCAGAGTGTCCCGAAGATTAAAGGCAGAGGAACCTCTGGGTTTGCGCAGGGATTATAAACACAAATCACTTTGTCTGTGCTTATTCTCCAGCGAAATAAACCACAGGAACAGTAAAAGCTCTGCTGACTGATGCTGGGATAATACACACTGGAATACAAACTGGAAACTTTAACACAAATATTTACATACAAGGAAAAGTAAACATGGCCGGTCTGTGGGGCCCCAGACGAGATCATGAAAATAGGCCCTGTCAGAGTAAAAAGTGTAACTACATAAAAATGTTCACAGGACCACTGCAATATGATATGTAGTTTCTTTTAGATGTCCATTGGCACGCATGAGCAAGCAATTCCAATTCATTCTTCATGGGAGTTGAGTGGCAGGATTGCACTGGGGACTGCGGGATTGACAGCAGAGCAAAGCAAGTAGTGAGAGCATCACAAAAATTGGAAAGTGCTGAACTCACAAATGAGAGGCGAAAAACCCCTGCTGGCAGCCAATCTTTGCAAAGTGAATGCAAGCCAAGATCTGTCAGAAACATTTCAAAATCTGTTTCTGATGGATTTGGTTTTTTAATCACATTACATATTATGTAAATTAAATAAAGCTGGGACACTTTCATTGTGGCTGGACTGTGGTTGCAAGTACACTTAAAAGAAAAAATTTGATCACTTTTCCAACCATGATACATGATATCATAACTTGACCAGAAAAAGCTATAAAAATAAACAAAACGTTCTAAACTTGCATGTTTACTTCTAAAGCAACTTTTACTTATCTGTTGAAGTTAAAATATACTATACAAACAAACAAAATTGTCAAGGAAAAAATAGCATAGCTATGTGCAATAAATAAATTGCTTTATAAATAATCCTAAATATATATTAAACAAGGTCTATGTGTAGACAACATCCAACAGATGTTTTCCAGCAATGCGCCACAAAATGAATAAATTATGCAGATTACAAGTGTTATTGTTTATTGTTTAACTGATTGCTGCTTTTATATTTGATAATTCTAGTGTTTGTTGTCACTTTTAGTACTTTTACATGTAGTCAGAGGTCATCTTGTGCTTTCACTGAAATGTGCATTTTCCTATCACAGCTTAATTGTAGAAGCCTCTATAAGTAATCCACGTGTAGACTGATTCCCCCAAAAGTGTAAACACTGTAGCACCATCAAAACATTGCTCTTATTTTGAGCATTCCAGCCTGCCCAACACATCAGCATTGGCATAACAAATGAAGTGAGTTTGGGGTGGGACTATCTGTTTGTCTGACCAATGGCAGTACAGGGGAGACGATTTTATGGATGTGCGATATTTCCAATTTATTATCTGCAATAGGCAAATAACGAGAAGAATAACAAAGTAAGCGGTAAAACTATTTACGCTACAAATAATTGTGTTTATTATTGACCATTCGCAAAGACCCGCCCCCTTTAGTTACTGTTGCTATGTCCGACAAGCCATGGCGCTTTCACACTACACACGTTCTCACGTAGAGAAAATACATTGCGGAGCTAAGAGGACACTGACAACACGCCAACAGACAGGACAGAGCAAGTTACTTTTAATATGAAACAGTCTCAACTTAAAAATGTGTGTCTTTTTTTAAGAAATGTAAATCACAAATAGCGTTTTGTGGCTCTTTAATGTGTTGTGATCGCTGTAGCGCCTCATTTAAAGCTGCTCGTGAACTGATCAGCTCTTCCTTCTAGTTCATTGATAAGCATCAAATTAACATGAATAAACACTAAAAGAAATGTTGTTTCAACCGCGGAAAGACGTCAGTAAACACCCTTTTTTCAAGTTCAAGTCCACCGACGTTAATCTACTAACTCTCCTGACTGCTTTGTCGGACAAATCGGCAGATTCGGCGATGTGATTGGTCAGCCTGTCAATCAAACTCGCGGTGAAGGGTGAATTAAGACATTAAAATACTATGGCAAGAAATACAGTTTGCAATATCAAGCAGCATAACAAGCTATTTTGAACATCTAAAAATAACTGGAAGCCAGACACATTGAATTTATAAATGGCCGCCCGCTCTTACACGAAAAATAAGGTGGCTATTTGACACTCTTAAACAGCTCAGAGATCAGCTTCAGCTTCAGTCTGATTTTTTCCCTTCGTCTGTAGCTCTTGACAGTGACCCCTCAGAGATTCATCTCCAGTCTGAGGAGAGTGGCAAGACTCGCTCCCGTCTCTCCAAACGGCTTTGCTCAAAACAATAACACTCTTTAATATAGGAAAAGGGTGGGGAAAGTAGGGGACTCTATAGGCCCAAAACTCCGGGGCTGTCAAAATGACATATGTGTGTTGGTGTATAGGGTGTGCTGTAGTCCGAGAGAAAGATAGAGCGCAATGAAGCAGGAAAAGTGAGTGAGTGAGTGAAGGGGAGTCATTTGTTGGTCTTATGACATTACAAAACCAATAAGACAAGAGCTCTGAAGAATAATAAATGGCACCTTTCACAGCTCTCTTATTAATGAAAATGACGGAGAGTGGCAGTATTATTTAGAGGATTCAAATGCCCCAAATGCCTCTGAAACAGCAGCTCTCCCCATTCACTCAAGCTCCCACAATCCCCTTTGTCAGAATGGATGAACAGAGCCATTACTATGACTATATTGCATGAGCAGAAACAAATGCGAGGCTACGCCAAGTATGACTGCGCTAAGTAACCCTACATAAAGCTTCCTTTGAAAGAGAACAAAACATACGAGTAGGGAGACTAATTTGAGTGTGTGCACAGCTTTCCAAGGACATGCTGATAAAAAGCAGCAGAGCTTAAGATGAACTCTGTTTGGAGGTCATGCTGTCATGTCTCAGACCATTACAGTATTTGTGCTGATTACTCTAATCTAATGGATTATGTTGCTATATTTAGCTGGATTATCATATTAAATAAATGAATACATACACTATATTTTTATATATATATATATATATATATATATATATATATATATATATATATATATATATATATATATATATATATATATATATATATATATATATATATATATATATATATATATATATATATATATATATATATATATATATATATATATATTACACACACACACACACACCTAAAGGATTATTAGGAACACCTGTTCA
Organism: Gobio gobio; assembly: GCF_949357685.1. NCBI lineage: Eukaryota > Metazoa > Chordata > Actinopteri > Cypriniformes > Gobionidae > Gobio > Gobio gobio. The sequence goes on from NC_137098.1 coordinate 47,397,740, forward strand.
ATTTCTCATTAATGCAATTATCTAATCAACCAATCACATGGCAGTTGCTTCAATGCATTTAGGGGTGTGGTCCTGGTCAAAACAATCTCCTGAACTCCAAACTGAATGTCAGAATGGGAAAGAAAGGTGATTTAAGCAATTTTGATTTAAGGGCCGGTCTGAGTATTTCACAATCTGCTCAGCTACTGGGATTTTCACGCACAACCATTTCTAGGGTTTACAAAGAATGGTGTGAAAAGGGAAAAACATCCAGTATGCGACAGTCCTGTGGGCGAAAATGCCTTGTTGATGCTAGAGGTCAGAGGAGAATGGGCCGACTGATTCAAGCTGATAGATGAGCAACTTTGACTGAAATAACCACTCGTTACAACCGAGGTATGCAGCAAAGCATTTGTGAAGCCACAACACGCACAACCTTGAGGCGGATGGGCTACAACAGCAGAAGACCCCACCGGGTACCACTCATCTCCACTACAAATAGGAAAAAGAGGCTACAATTTGCACAAGCTCACCAAAATTGGACAGTTGAAGACTGGAAATATTTTGCCTGGTCTGATGAGTCTCGATTTCTGTTGAGACATTCAGATGGTAGAGTCAGAATTTGGCGTAAACAGAATGAGAACATGGATCCATCATGCCTTGTTACCACTGTGCAGGCTGGTGGTGGTGGTGTAATGGTGTGGGGGATGTTTTCTTGCCACACTTTAGGCCCCTTAAAATATGCCACGGCCTACCTGAGCATTGTTTCTGACCATGTCCATCCCTTTATGACCACCATGTACCCATCCTCTGATGACTACTTCCAGCAGGATAATGCACCATGTCACAAAGCTCGAATCATTTCAAATTGGTTTCTTGAACATGACAATGAGTTCACTGTACTAAAATGGCCCCCACAGTCACCAGATCTCAACCCAATAGAGCATCTTTGGGATGTGGTGGAACAGGAGCTTCGTGCCCTGGATGTGCATCCCACAAATCTCCATCAACTGCAAGATGCTATCCTATCAATTAATTACTTGTAGAATCACCTTTAGCTGCAATAACTTGAAGTAATCATTTTTATATGAATTTATCAGTCTCACGTCATTCTGGAGGAATTTTGGCCCACTCTTCTTTACACTTTCATTGCTTCAGTTCGTTGAGGTTTGTGGACATCTGTTTATGCACAGCTCTCTTAAGGTCCTGCCAAAGAATTTCAGTCGGGATGAGGTCACGGACTTTGAACGGGCCAGTGCAACACCTGGATTCTTTTCTTTTACATCCATTCTGTTGTAGATTTGCTGGTGTTCTTGGGATGATTGTCCTGCTGCATGGCACAATTTCGGCCAAGCTTCAGCTGTCGGACACATGGCCTTCCATTTGACTCTAGAATACTTTGGTATACAGAGGAGTTCATGGTCGACTCAATGACTGTGAGGTGCCCATGTCCTGTGGCTGCAAAACAAGCCCAAATCATCACCCCTCCACCAGCATGCTTGGCTTTTGGCATGCTTGAGGTGTTTGTGCTGATCTGCTCTTTCCGTTATCACCAAAACTTGGCGCTGTGCATTATGGCCAAACAACTCTACTTTGGTCTCGTCTGTGCAAAGGACATTGTTTCAGAAGTCTTGTGGTTTGTTCAGATGCAACTTTGCAAACCCAAGCCATGCTGCCATGTTCTTTTAAAAGAGACACGGCTTTCTCCTTTCAAACATGCCATACTTGTTCAGTCTTTGTACTGTCATGAACTTTAAGATTTAACATGTTAACTGGGGCCTGTAGAGTCTGAGATGTAGCTCTTGGGCTTTTTTTCAGTTTCTCTGAGTAGTGCACGGTCTGACCTTGGTGTGAATTTGTTGGGTCGTCCACTCCTGGGAAGATTGGCAACTGTCTTGAATTCTTGAATAATCTTCCTCAATGTAGAACGATGGCTTTGTAACCCTTCTTAGATGGATGGCAGCAACAATTGCTTCTCTCAGATAATTGCCGATGTCTTTCCTCCTTGGCATTGTGTTAACACACATCTGATCTGAATGCTCCAGATCAGCAAACTGCTAAAACTTAGGGCTTGCCGATGATCAATTAATCAAAGGCCTTTGATGAGCAGTTTCTCCTCTTAATTCCTATGGAAGCAGTAAGAGTGTACTTAGTTTGTCACACATTGCTTCTCCGTTTAACCATGACACAGCGTAATATATTATGTGTTGTTGCTCATCTGAGGTTGTATTTACCTAATTTTAAGACCTGCCAAGGACCAGATTATTTTTTATTATGTCCTGATATGTAAAACCATAGAATTCAAAAGGGTATACTTTCTTTTTTCACATGACTATATATATATATATATATATATATATATATATATATATATATATGTATGTATGTATGTATTAATGTATGTATGTATTAATGTATGTATGTATTAATGTATGTATGTATGTATATATATATATATATATATATATATATATATATATATATATATATATATATACATACATATATATATATATATATATACATATATATATATATATATATATATATATATATATATATATATACATACATATATATATATATATATACATACATATATATATATATATATATATATATATATATATATATATATATATATATATATATATATATATATATATATATATATATATATATATATATATATATATATATGCATTATATCGCTATTTTAGCTGAATTAATCTGTTAAACAAATATATAGTTTGGTTCTCAGCTGGTAGGTTGTACAAGGAAGAAAACGTGCATCCAGTAAAAATACAGTACAATGGTGCAAATCTGTAACTTGGAAGATGCTGCCAAATTATGCAGATGCCAATATGGACATGAATTCAACCTCAAACTATGAACAAAACCACACGAGGTAAAAGAAAATGTGACCCAAAATACATTGCTTTACAATTTGGGCTCTCTCCTAGCAAGGATAAACATAGTTTTACATCATGATGTCCAATGTAAAATCTGGGTTCTGAAGCTAAAACCAGTTGAGAAGTACTGAACTAAATAATGCAGACAGCATTAAAAGTGTCCCAGGATTCCTCCCATGAGATTCTGTAAAAGATTCTGAGAAAGGGGGCAACCTATTATAGACGGCATTCACAGTTACACACACATACGCAAATCCACGAGTGACAATGTACCGTAAAACGGGCAAAACAGTGGTGGAAGCGGCACTGTACCATCTGCCATTATGACACACAACATGACATGAAAAGACTACAGTTAATGACATGATGTTGGGTATGAGTCTCCGTCTCTAAGGATTCAGAGATTGTGTGCTAGTGTGGTGGCGACATTAAGCTTTAAGTACATACTAAAATGGATTCAAAATAACTACACCCTTTAAAGACATGCTGCTTTGTTAGAAATGAACCTCCGATAGAATAAACACCATCAATGAGACCGCGCTCAGCTTGAGTCGGAGACAGAAAATAGCCGCAGTGAAATGAGTGCTTTTCTGTTTTCAGACTGTGTATACTGAGCCTCTAACACAGAGCTAAATGTTTACGTTGAGGAAATTCACACACTCAAGTAATGTATGGCTCACTGTCACTGAACCCATGTGAGAAACCTGTCCATCTTATGATGAGTAACAGAAGTTATGCAGTTTATAAACAGCAGGGTGTTTGAACATCAATGTTGCAAACAGTAATCAACAATAATACAGCTGATATTTCAGAGACATGTTCTACTGAATGACACTTCAGAGCCTGAGTCATTTAAATACATAACATAGAATCATTTTCTTAGCCTCTGAAATGATATTTCTTGTCTGTTGATGAATCCAAGGCAACATAGGTAGGGATAAATCACATTAAACTATGAAATCAAATCCACAATCAAATTCTGATATATAGAAATTAGGTCCCAGCCTACACTATTAGAAAGTGGTAACCTACAATTCTTAACTTAAAAGATCTATTTATACCTTTTGTTGGTGTAACAGAATGTATATTAGCCTGGTCCTACCAGACTCTTGTACATTTCATTTGGACAGAGAGTCTGGCCACTCTTCATTGACAAGCGTTTACTTCCTTGAAGGCGGGAACTCTGTTGAAGTTTAAAACTATTGGATCTGCCAAGAGCCACTCTGGATCTGCCATTACTAATCGCTAACGTTTGGTCGTGACGTATGTCATGCGCCGTTCGCCTTTATTTCTCACATGGAAGTCCGTAAAAATAAACACACAGCCACCTCAGTGATAAAACCTTGTGCACTCGGATTGTGATTTATTCACGGTGGAGGGGAGAGTTTTGTGATCGGGAACGCCCTGCTCACGTGGTACATAACATGATTGTATGTTGTAAATCAAATATCATATGCTTGGTATGATAAGAATAAATGCTGCTGTAAATAACGGCCCAATTCAAATGTTTACGTGCTTTTCTTCGTGTATTTCTTTAAATGCTGGCATGAAGTATTTTCAAGAGCAATATAAGTCTAGAAATGCATCCAAATGACAGCGAACCGCAACCTTACGGTGCTCTGCAGTGGTCAAAAAGGATATAAACAGTGAATTTGGAACTGATATATTCTTGAAAACTCAGAGATGTGGATTCGGACAGCAATTAAATTACCACACGACCTGGTGTTTGTCAAAACCAGTAGGTAATTCGGCCGGGGATTTTTATGCGGGTGGTGGGAGACGGACGGCAATAAAATCACTGACTAGCCCCTGTAAATGATGACAATACCTTCCGACCGCACGCGAAACAATTACCAGGGCTTCAGCCAACTCCTTCACCACTAACGGAGCGAGCTGGAAAATCAAACTTTTCCCGGGCCACAACATCATGGCCACCAATAAAACTCAGCAAAGATTGTTCTTGCTCCGGCTTTAACTTCTGGATATTCGGCAATGGTGCCACAACGGAATGAACGGCTTCGCTCGCATCTTTCTCCGCCGCCATTACTGAACTACAACTCAAACTAGTGCACGACATCAACGACATCGTTCTAAGCCACTCCCTCTGTTCGCTGATTGGACCGGTAAAAATTTGTTCGGAGAAAACCTAAGACTATACCGCAGTCCCAGACGGAGTACTGAAGGAAAATGAAAATTGAGCGGAAGTACGTAGGAGGGCGGAGCCAGGCTAAATGTATATAGGATAAAACAGTGTTGTAAAATTAAACAGAAAATTATTTAAAATAAAATGATTACGAAATAAATTAGTGCTGTCAAATGATTAATCACGATTAATCACATTCAAAATAAAAGTTTGTGTTTACATATGTGTTTGTACTGGGTATAATTATTATGTACACACACATGCATGTATATATTTAATAAAAATGTGTTATATTTATATTTAAAATATTTATATATAAATTATATATATACAGTATATACATTTTTCTTAAATATATATCCATGTGTGTATATATATATATATATATATATATATAATAATTATACACAGTACACACACATATGTAAACACAAACTTTTATGCTTCCGTAGCTCCTCCATGAGAGATGCGAGACTGGTGTGACGTGCAGGTGACGCTCATTTGCAATCACGCCACCGTTCTCTCACGGCTCTCGCCCGCCCTGCTTGTCACAGCGATTAATCGCAATTAATCATTTCACAGCACTAAAATAAATATATTTTGATGTTACCAAGGAAGTCAATTTTTTAGGCTAATATTTTTGTCTACATATAGTGTGAATAAATTGTCTCAGAAAATGACATTGCAGAAGTTTGGATGCGGAAGTGTCATGTATTTTTTTTTGTAACCTACAAAATGTGGTTTATGTGGTAACATATAAATTAACTGGTTTCATTACAGCCAAAATGTTATTTACACTGACTAAATCAACTTGACAAATTAGGTTTCACCAACAAAAGTATTTTGTTGAAATAAATATTCAAGATAACAACTGAAGATTACTATGCACTTAAGTGAACTTTACTTACTCATTCACCTACTTTCCTGCTCCCTCACTCATTCTCTCAGTGCTGACTTGATGTAATGAGTCAGTGAACTGCTATGACCCACCTTCTGACCCCAAAGCAGATTTAGTTCAGAGGTCCCTGATCAATACTCCAATCTGGTTCATGCCATCATCTCTGCCTGTGAGTTCAATATGCATTGTTTAGGACTACACTTCCTTCCACCTGTCCTTTCAGAGTGGACCAGATACTAATTGCAGCGGTTACATTGGATGTGAGGGCGAGAGCAGATTGTACAGGGCTCTATTCCACAGAGGAAACTTGAGGAGGATCCTTCACAGTTTTTGTTTATCTCTCTGAGTGTTCTAATTAATTTTCTTGGCACTTAAGACAGCGACTGCAGAAAATAGATGTGTGCTATAGGTGTGTCATCACCTTCTATGTGTGTGTATACAGTGGAAATGAGTGGGAGTGAGAAACAGAGGCTGTTAAACGTTTCATCTAACTAATTTAATTTACAGAATGCACATCGCAAAAGATCATAGGCCATAAATTAATTGTTTATTTATTCAATAATGAATATCGTTAGGATGTTAAACCTTCTCTGGGTTGTGTGCAGCAGGCTCACTCTGATGCCAAAATTCTAAGGATTTCAACTTAGATTGTCCATACAAGATGTTTTGTTGTAAAAATAAAATTACCAAGGCTGCATTTATTTGATAAAAAAAAGAGCGTAATATTGTGAAATATTGTTACAATTACTCTAGTCTACTCCAGTCTTCAGTGTCACATGATCCTTCAGAAATCATTGTAATATGTTGATTTGCTGCTTAAACAATGGTTGTGCTGGTTAATCGTTTTGTGGATATTTTTTCAAGAACAGCCTTTATTTGAAATAGAAATCTTTTGTAACAATGTAAAGGTATTTACTGTCACTTAGGATGAATTCATTGCATTCTCATTGAATAAAAGTATTCAACGAAAAAGGGTGAATAATTGGGGATAGAATATTACATTTAAGATGCAGGGCCTGTGGCAAAGCCTGTGACGGAGTTGTTTTGAAATAGCAATTGCTAATAATACAGGTGTGAGAACCAGACCATGTGCCACTAGCTCATTTGTAATAGCATTTAATGACTTCTGCATGTTATAGAATGTAAGAATAGAAGCAATTGAAACATGATGCTAACACAAGCCTGTCCTGAATCCCTTTCTTTTTTCCACCTCTCTGGGGCACACGACTCAGGTAGCAGCATGGATACAGAAAAACCTTCATGCGGAGTGGACGACTTACAAACACCCCGCTGTCAGCGTGCTACTCCATTCGTGACAAGTGTCAAAGCACAGTGTGGAAGGGCCACCTGCTGCATGAAGATCACATCATTCCGCACGAGGTGGACAGGTGAGAGAGGAGAGTAAAAAACCCTCTGTTATCTGCACTTGTTTAGAAGAACAAAAAGGTGAATGAAGCTCCCTTCACCAACAAATAAAGATTCATTACTGCACTATTCACAAACAAATGATTGCCCTAGAGAATGGATAACAAACCTACACCGGTTTAGTATTCAGTAACCAACTATGAATAAATAAGTGTTTTTAACAACATCAGCAAACCATCATCTGTTGTTCTCATTTATAAAAGTCATAATTTGAAGAGGGATTCCAGGAGGCAGAGGAAATGAGCATAAATGAGACAGTATTCCCAGAAGGCTTGGGACACAGTGTGTGGGTGTTTGGGTAATTATCCAAAGGAGTCTGCTGTTTTTGTTAACAGTTATGAGAGTCTGCTAGCTGCTGTCACATGGAGCGAGTGAGAGAAAGAGAGCGAGATACATTTGACAATAAAGATATTTGACAGTACAAATCCAAACAAGCCAACCTGGGAGACACCTGAGCCCTGTTGTAAATATATGTTTGGTCGCACTTCCTTTTATTGTTATGCGTTGTTTACACCACAAATGCATTCACACTTAGACTACATGCATTTACGTTAATTCAGAGAGGCATATGTACATTCACACAAAAACACGCAAGTGTGCGTGAACACACAGAGGCACAGATAACTTGTCTTGTTATGTCAGAAACGTTTACCGGGGTGCATGCGCACTGTAATCAGATGCGGATGAGAGGGCTTCGTGCCAGTTTGTTTGTGAAGGAGTGATGGGTTGAGGTGGAGCGTGAGAAAGACAGGGAAAAGGAAGAAAAGGAAAGAGCCAGAATGAGGCTGTGACACGAGTGTCAAACTTTGTCACAGTCGAGCTGTGATTGAGGTTTCGAAGCTGCCCTAGATATCCAAACATTCATTTTCAGAAAGCTGAAGAGAACACGCACGCATCCAGCACAGTGTCTTTCCAGGTGCTTCAAGCTGAAGATCAACCTCCACAAGACAAAATATACGAAAATTGGCATAAACAGCATGTAACATTTTAGCTTGTTAGATTTTCTTTTCTTTTTTAAGGCCCGTTCACACTAAAGTCAATAACTAACTATAAAGTTTTAATAATCATTCTAATTCTGTGAGAAAAATCAACACCACAACTGTAACAATATGGAGGATCGATATCGATCGATATCGATTTTTTCCAGCTGATGAACAATAAAAACATTGATAGTCAATTACAATCCATCTGACTTTAAAGAGCTTGAACATTTAAAGCAGCAGACAACATAAGATCAGCATACTTATAATAAACAGAACATCATCATCATCATCATCATACGCTAATGTAATATAGTTATAGTTTATATCGTTAATGTTGTTAGAGTTAGCGTTTGAGGTGTGAACGGGCCTCCTCCTTCCAAACAAGACCATGTAAATTGGGAGCCTGCAATCAATTTAAATCCATTTTAGACACAAATCTATGTAAATTTACGGCAAACAGAATGTGCATACCTAATTGGATAGCAAACCAGTCCATCAAAATGCAGGAAGTGAACAGTAGTGTAAATAATATATATAGCTGAATCCAAAATCACCCCCTAAACCCTCAATCAATATTCAGTTTACATGACGGAATGAATGAGTACATATGCTGTACACTCGTTATTGCGGTGGAATGTTGGATAGAATGAGTGCACTCGATAACGTCCACTATGGTTTCGGACACCACTACAAATGGCTGTCCCCTTAAAAAAATGCCCTATATGCCCTATCAGCCTATGAAATCAGTCACAGTGAAAGTCCTAGGCTCTGTAAATAAATAAATATAAACAGTACAATCCACTCACAAAAAGCGATATTTGCTATATAGCAAACTTTCTGCAGAGTCAATAGCTACAGACCTCCAAACTTTGGGTGGCCTTCAGATTAGCTCAAGAACAGTGCGTAGAGAGCTTCATGGAATGGGTTTCCATGGTCAAGCAGATGCATCCAAGCTTTACATCACCAAGTGCAATGCAAAGAGGATGCAGTGGTGTTAAGCACACCGCCACTGGACTCTAGAGCAGTGGAGACGTGTTCTCTGGAGTGCCGAATCACGCTTCTCTGTCTGGCAATCCGATGGACGAGTCTGGATGAGAGACCTGAATTCAATGATTTGGAGGAGTTTCCCAATACTTTTGCCAATATAGTGTATGTTATCACCTCCGACATATTAAAAGTTGGTATAAATAGTACATCCAACTTTACCAGCATACATACAGTACACTAACATAAACAATCAAGCTTTGCTATATAGTATTTACTGCTGTATGTAAATGTAACCTATATTAATCACATAGCTCTATGTATAAAATTGGAGATATATAAACTTTATCCACATAGATACAGTATACTAACAAAGCGATGTAAACTATTGGGACAAGAAGTTGAGGCAGAGGGCCGTGAGAGAACAGGGCGAGGCCGGTTTCGTAATCTCACGGCCCTCGGCCTCGACCGGTTGCACAACTATATAGCAAATCTCAAACTACATTATAGCCCTTATGTAACCCTGTCCCTTTTTAACTCTGCACTTGTTTTGTTCTGTTTTCCGGTTATATTTCCACAGCATGAAGATCTTACAAACGTATGAATGAACCACTCGTTTTGAAATCTTCCTGCTTAGAAATGCTTGATATACAAATAAAGTTGATAATGGTATAATAAGTTGATAATAAATTATTTAAAAAAAGATTTTAGCACGTTTATTTGTGCAGGTGTTTGCTGTAGTAAACCATAAAAACTGATTGTGAACACAATGAATCTGCAGTAAGATTCTGTGGTTGGAAGATTCATGACTGCGGTGAGTCCCATCTGGTCCGGGGCTCTCCTGAGACACTTTAACCAGAGAGGAGGACTGAGGTTACACCACTGTACCGTAAATACAGCTGACACACTCATTTACTACAGCCATCACTGCTTTTCTCTCTAGGCAATCAGTGACAATGTTATTTCTAAATGAAAATAAAATCCATCCAGGCTTTGTTCGCTCACTGAAAGACAACACCAGATGTAACCCTCCACCTTCAGAGAAAAACACGAACAATAATTCAATCAATTTCACCTGTCTTTTAAAAGGGATCAATTTTCAGGCATTTAATAAGCATAATCGATTTATTTAATAGCCAAGTGGTCTAAAGTCCAAAGCCAGGCCTGAGGTTTCCTGTTTTCTATGGGAGCTAAACCAAACAAGAGCTAATGAATGCAGCTTAGCTTACTGACACTCTGCTTGACTGCAGAACAAGGCCACCCTACTGTGCTGCCATACTGAGACAGGTCTAATACACTATACCCACTCGCACAGCTAGCCAACAGTCCTGGAGTTATGACACAATAAATCTAATGAGAACAGTGAAACACAAATTCCACTTCAATTCCTACAGGAAACACCCAGCACTATTCACCTGTCAATCTTCCACTCAAACTCCTCCCCCCGTGTCCGAGGATCTTCCTGCAGCCATGGCAGCTGGGGGAAAGAAAGGCCTCTCTGACTGGCATCTGGACTGCTGGCTCAAACTGCTAATCACCTCATTTTACTAGTAATTAGCTGATTAAAATAGGCATTTAAGGCCAGTGTCAGGGCTCCCGGAAACCACACGTTATAGAGACAGGAAGACAGCTGCCGGCTGTAAAAGACAGGGAAAGACTGTGATTGAAGCCGAGCATAATGCCAGCGATGTGCTTTTTACGCATACAGAGTGGTAAGATCCGGGGTAATTGCCTGTTAAATGATCAAAATTGGACCCCACTGTGAGTCAGATGTCTTAAATAATTCAGGAAATACATAACGCCTCCTCTTTATCTATACAGAGGTGACAATGACAACAATGCTGTAAAATGCTAAAGTGAATAGGGTTTGCATAAATAAATAAATTAAAATGCTGCCATTATGGATACTATAAATTAAAACAAATCCCCCATATAGAAGATGAATAAAAAAAACAGGAACGGATGCTTTGAGGTTTTGGAGTAACTCCGTTGTAAGTCAGTCAATGATGATGAGCATCTGGAGCCCCAAAAACAACATAGATATTGAATAAAGGACAGTTCCAAATATGAAAATGTATCATTGCAATTATGTGCATAGCAACCAATTATGGCTCCTTATTTCTAAAAAATAAATATAATTTCTTTGGCTTTAGAACCAAAAAAAAAATATAAATAAAGGTGAAAAAAGTGAAAGTGTGTTAAAAATTGATACAATTAAATCTATTGAATAAAATTGTTTCATTGCACAGAAGAATACGACTGTACGACTGATTAAAAAAAAAAAAAAATCATCAAATTTTGTATAATTTAAAAAAAAACTTTTGATTTCGAAAAACTAGGGATAAGCAAAAAAACATGTATCCCCATATTCTGAAACATTTTGGTTGATAAGTATGTATATAGCAAGATGCCGATCATTTATATGTATAAACGATTAAATAACTACTTAACAATATTGGTCCTTGTGGCAAATTCCAAATTGTCGAAATGTAATCACTTATCTATAAAAATTATCTGCATCTTGTGATATACATACTTATCAGCCACAATGTTTGAGAATTTAGTGAATTTTTTTTTTTAGTTTTTTTGTGTGTTAAATCAATATATATATATATATATATATATATATATATATATTTATTTATTTTAAATAAAAAAAATAAAACATAAAACTACTCCCACCTCCAAATAATACATCTATTATAAATCAACATTTCTTGGTACGATAAGGGAATCTCATCAAATTGACATCCTTCTAACAGCAGCATTAATGGAGACTTGGGTCAGATCCTTCATTTGGCCTGGTAATCACACCCTCCTCACCTCTCCATGTTATCCCCTGTCCTTCCACTGGTCACTGCTTCTCAAAAGCCCCCTGAGGTGCTTCTGTGCTAAACCGACCCTGACAAAGCTTCACACGCTACCGTGATAGACGATGCTCTGAGCATTTATCTCAAGATCACAATTTTGAGGCATTTTTCAGCTGCTTTTGAATCCCAGCTGCCAGCTTGACCAATAGAGAGGTGAAGAGATGCTAAAGCCCCGTAAGCTCTTGCCTCCAGCTGGACTCTACATTATGAATGCTCTTGACTTCCTGCCGCAAGGTTGCCTTGGAGACGAGGACAAATCTGGACTGGGCACACAGTGATTTTCAAATGCTCCCTCTGAAGCAGAAAAAGAGAAACGACTAAATTGTTTCTCTTGACACTTTCACATTAACGTGTTGCACTTGTTTGAATGGGGTGGAAAGAGAGAGGCACTTAATTCCTGTAAGAGGAATAAATAAAGAACAGGAAACATGGGAGTTCTGTAGATGCCAGCACTGCTGCTTTCTATCAAACGGGAATCCAGCCCAAAACTGTGTTAAAACATCATTGATTAGACTGCAGAAAAGTACACATAATGTAAAACAGTGACTCTGAAGTGCTGGGTGGAAAAAAGGCTTGGCGTCATCATCGTTACGTACCACCATCAATCATCAGAACAACCAAATACCACCTAGTTAACAATGTTCTCTCTAAGTTTTTCGCACTGGGCAAAGCAGCCATCTCTTTCAGTGCAAGCTTAATTGTCAGCAACATAGACATTATACTATATATTTTTTTTATTAAATATACATTTTCTGTAGTTGCTGCAAGAGCTTCACCAGTTAAATGTATGTATACTATACTTAAGACTGGAGTAATGATGCTGAAAATTCAACTTTGCAATTATAGAAATAAATTATATTTGAAAATATATTTAAACATATTTTAAATTGAAATAATATTTCAAAATATTACTGTTTTTACTGTATCTTTGATCAAATAAATGCCGCCTGGGTAAGCATTAAAGATTTCTTTGGCAGTACAAATTAGATTAAAGGGTACATAACACACAGTTTCTGCCAGTCTCATGTTAATCTTGAGACATGGTGTGCATCCTTCATATCTCTGAAGAGTCTTTAGTTTTATCATATTTATAAAAGACAGATACGCTGCACCGATTCTTTCAGAAAATACCCGAGCTCGAGCAGGCATGCAGGTAAAGAGTTATGAACGCGCACGCATTATTCCTGGATAACTTTCAATTCACTATACGTTCGTGTTGTTTATATCATATGCACTTATGCGCTGATTGCCAACAAAACACAGACATTTGATGCAGTTTCACTCACCGCCAGCGATTTCGACTCGTGACTGGGAACAAACAAACAAACACCGTTGCTGCTCTGGAAAAACAAACTGCATTCACTGTTTCCTTGACGCTGTGTTATTTGGGAAGCTGAACAAGGTTATCTTTCCCTCACAACCAAAAACACACTTCTTTAGTGACATTGTTGATTTTGTGGTCTAAAAAGCAAAATGCCGACAGGTGTGCTCTTGCTCTTGCTTGGGTTGACGTGCGCACACGCCTTTCCGGCCTTTTTTATGACGTCATACAGGGCCCAAACTCGAAAAAAAGCTTTCCGAAACTTGTTTGAATCCTGAAGGCGTGTATTTGGCACAGAAATACTCCGTCATACATCCAACTAAAAAAAGTCAGAATGCAGGAAATAGCATTAGAGCCCCCTTTAAAAAAAATGAATTTGAATATTTTTTTCTTCTTTTTTTAAAAGCATACATTTAGGTACTACTGTTGTACACACACAGTCAATATAGGGATACTCTGAGTCCCTCATTCCCCCGCAGGATAACACAATCCTAAACTCCAGCAATATACTAACAGACAGAAAGTGTGAGGGGGAAGCCAGAGAAAGTGTAGCTTGGAAACTGAACAAACTCACTCTACCAGGAAACGCACCACTCCTGGGACATACATAAACAAAACACACACACTCTCTGGCAGCACTCCATAAGACTCATCCTTACAACAACCCCAAACACGATAAAATATTAATCCAGAACCTCAGGTTCAGTTCTCAAAACATTTGAAACAATATAAGACTGAAATATCAAAGAGGTTATTGAATTCCCAAATCTCACACTGTCAGGTAATATTCTCCAAACAAAAGACAGGAACCCAGATTAACAATCAGAAAAAGCAAACAATTTTCAACCTTAGACAACTGGACCAGCAGTAGGGAGGCAGCTAAAACTCCACACATGCCCTTGAGAAAGATCCTGGGAAATATTAAAGGAATGTTTAGGAGTACAGCATTTGAGTGGTGCAGGGTAAATATCATGAGGTTCATCAGGAGTTGAGAACGATTGAGGCCGTTCTGAATGTAATATCATCGCAGTCTCAGAGCGGCCCATAGGCGTCAGATTAATCACATGGCACTCAGAGAGATGCACGTATGCGGCTGGAATCTGTCAGTGGAAAGGTTAATGAATGCAAAAGCAGAGAGGAACATGGGAAAAAATGCAATGAAAAGTAATTTTACAACATGCATACGTAATATTCCTCCCAGCAGTAAGTATAGAATATACATACATTCAATATCGCTGACATCATATTATACATAACTGGGCTAACATGATTGTTTGTAATACATTAGTCTACAATGCACTGCACCAGAGTAAGATTAGATTAATAACTTCCCGCAATCATACATTATATGAGATTCGTGTTTTGAATTCTCTAAAGCACATTTGTGTTCTATCTAAGTAAATGTATATTAAAACAAAATCAATGGTTTTAACTGCTACATGTAAATTTAGGAATCACAATATTATAATGTTACAGTAAGAAATTGGATATTCATTTAGGTTATCAAATTATTATTATAATAGGTTATCAAATTATTAGTTAGTTTAAAGATTAACTAAGTGAGCACATACATCTAATTGATAAATCAGAAAATGAGCATGCACAATTAAATAATTTTGACCAAAATATATCCAAGATTAATAAAATAAATCTCTAATATAGGCCAATAGCCAACATATCATGCATCCCTAGAAATGACCAAAATAACCTACCTAACTGACATTTACTGTATAAAAAAAAAAGGGTAAAATGCATCAATGTATTGTGATGCAGCAATTTGACAATGAAAATGAACTAAAAATGCGCTAAAATTACTATAATATGTGTTTTTTTTTTTCAGATGTAAATATACACTACGGGTCCTATTTTAACGATCTGAGCGCATGGTCTTAAGAGCATGGCGCAAGTGCGCTTAGGCCGTGTCTAAATCCACTTTTGCTAATTTAACGATGGGAAAAACGATGGTCGTTTTTCGGCGCATGGTCTAAATGGGTTTTCACTAGTATCTTAATGAATCATGGGTGTGTTTTGGGCGTAATGTGCATTAAATCAACCAGAGTCTTATCTCCCATTCCCTTTAAAAGCCAGTTGTGCTTGCGCCATGGTGGATTCCCTATTTACATGGCGGAATTTGCGAGTGGAAAGACTGAACGCTTCTCCAGAGAGGGATCCTTTTGTTTTTAATATTTAAAAATGTTTGTGTGCTGTTGCGCGTCCCTGTGTGCATAATAAGCAGAGTGTACGCGCATTGTGTACCCGCCTATAGGCGCATATTACTAACGCACTCATTAAGTCACCAAAAAAATATTGCGCCATTGACTTTAGACCAGGTTTCAGCAGTCGTTTTTAAGTAGCCTAAAAATAGCAACGCGCCTGAACACACCTCGTTTTCAGACCAGCACGCCCATGGGTGCACAAATAGGCGCAAATGCATTTGCTATTTAAAAGTGGCGCAGGACGTGAAAATAATAATGTCAGGCTGAAACTAGCAAAAAACACCTGGCGCAGCATTGAATCTAATTGTGACCAAATTTCACAATGCACCAAAACATTTAGGCAAAAATAAAATAATAATAGTTACACCCCTAATGAAAACGAATAATTGATGAGGAGCAGAGCTGGGCCTCCTTACATGCCTTCAGTCCCACTAATGTGCCATTCTAACCCTCCAAACACACAAAATCAATCTAAATCAATTCAGACAAAAAGGACACAAACAAGCTTTAATAATTCATGAATCGGGATCCAGGTTCGTTTTAAACACAGCGATCATTATTGTCACACATCTGTGCAAAGTCATAGATCCATTAAACAGCAGCGTTGCTGTTTTCATTGCATTTTATGGAAATTTTGCTGTTTATTTTTCAGAAAAGAGAGGAATGCCATTATATTATAAATACTCTCTCAGAGAGCAGCCTTGTCAATATCTCCACAATCTTATAGGGCCGAATACATGACGATGATGTAAATCAATGTCCTTTCAAGTTAATTCATCCTGTTTTTCAATCAAGATCATCTTTTCTGACTAGCTGCTGTCCTGCCATGCCATACTGCCTCGAAGAAGAGAGTGTTTATTAAACCTCAGTCAATATGGATACCGTAACATTTTCATTTCTGCAATAAATTAATGTGGCTACTCACCTTCTCCATCCCTCTGTCAAACACCTTTAAAAGCTGATTAATTCCCCCCTCCGCAAGGAGAGCCTCATCAATCTTTCTCTACCTTGACAGCGTTCAACTGTGCCACGCTATCCAGTTGTTATGGGACTGAATGGACAGAGTCCTATTGATAACTCAATCATCAACGCTGGCCCATGTGAATGGAGACACTTGCCTCGCAAGGAAAGACTGTGGAATTCAGCGGCTGATCGGCGATCCCTTGAGATCCTGCAGGGGCAAGTTCAATGACAGTCCCTGAAGTCAAGAGAAAACACTCCGGATGGCACTCTTGTCAGGTCTGTACTCTTCTTTGCTTTCATTGCTGTAATAGACTACAGCTGGGAGGGATTCCTAAGGATGTCAGCCAGTCTTGAACCCCTTACAAGACCTGCCCATCATACTACTTCTACATTTCCTGGACTGCAAGGTAGCATACAGCATGTGTGGAAACTCTTCAGCTGCATTAACAGCAAATTCAATTTAGTTAAACACCCAAGCGTTTTGAAGTAATATATGGAATTTGAGAACAATTCCCAATGGATTCCATGCATGTGCACAGGATGTATGAGTAAATAATATGTGCAGATAAACAAACTACTTAAGTGTCCATTCCCTCATGCTGATGAAGTCTGAGGTCTGCTGCTAAAGTACAGTACTTCATCTTGGCCATATAATGGTGTGTTTACCTGAATCCCACAGAGAGAAAGCTCATGCTGGAACTCATCTCATTCTTTGATCTAGAGTTGTGTACTACATCTGAGGGAGAGAACGGGTCTTGTACAGAGAAAGAGAGAAAAAAATAGACTGATAGAGATAGAGAGTGAGAGAGAAAGATAAACATCTAATGAGATGAGATGAGATAGATATCCCCAGAGCGATAATCCAGAGATGAGGAGAAATATGACATTATGTGACCATATAACCATATGTGACAAAATACAAAAAGCATTAGAGGACAGTTGTTCAAATAAACTAAAATATAAAGGGCACAATCACCAGGCTTAGAAAAAGTCAGGAAAACGGCAAAACATGGCACATCAAAATAGGAGAAACCCGTTGGTGTAATAGGACAAACATGTCTGTCCATTTTTGCCAAATCTTAAAGGGTCACTTCAGTGGTTTAGCATTAGGCTTTGTATCAGTAGAAACCCGGTAGTATATTCAAATTATGGTACTTTCCCCCCTCATATCCCCCTGAGACGAGAGAATTATACATTTTATTTCTGCAAAAAGTTCCTCCGATGACGCAAATATCGTCATTTTGCGTCATCGGAGGATTTTTTGGCCAGAGGCAAAGACTACAGTCACTAGATGGAGCTGTTCCGCATGTTATCAACCCGCCCATAGGGGAGAGATCTCAGGCACAGAATGTAACGTTAAGACAGACGGCCGAACGGACATTCATAATAACGGAGCACGGTGCAGAGTAAAGTGAGTGTTTCAACTTTTCAATTAATTCCTGTGATAGTTTAGCTTCCATATGCGATCTGAAAACGTGCCAGACTGGCGCTTAAGGTTATCTCTAGGGATGCACCGGATATTCGGCCACCGAAAAATTTTGTCCGAAAATGGCCCAAAAGTGTATTTTCGGTTTTCTGCCGAAAGACTTTTATCACCGAAACAACACGGCCGAAATGTTGTGATGGCGCAAACAGAAACCGCGACCTGCACGTGCTTGTCTGAAGCAACATGTCTGCGGTGTGGACGTATTTCAGTATATCTGAGAAACACCCACGTCTGTTCCATGCACAAGCACTGACAGCGAGAGCGGTTCAGTGCAGCTGTTCAGTGCAGCAGCTCATGTTCTCGATGAGAAGAGGACCAGACTTCACTGTGAAACCGAACGGTTTCCGAATGCAATCTTTAACAGTGGGCATGTTTTAAGTGAGGAACACACTTCAATCGGAGTTCCCACACCAACATCGATCAACATGTATCACGAAATTCAAACGATAAATGCCGCTTTGACGCTCTTTAATATGGCATCACTGATCACATCACAGTTCAAGCGGCGGCGCGCACGCGTGAACGCGATCGTCTGTGAGCGCGATCGATCATCTCTTCCTTAAGAATAAACATGAATGAACATCTAAGGTATGTTGAGGATACATTACAACTTACTGTCACGCATCATATGTGGTGTAATCGCTCAATCAGTGTTCCAACGGCGAAAAGACGTCAATATAACTGCTTGTAAACTAAACAATGTCATGTAACTTTAGCATCACATTAACCTCAGGCAGTCATTCAGTGTCCACAGAATTTTATTCACTAAAGTAAATCAACTCTTTCACTAAATATATGACCTATATTAGCCGTTATATTCATTATATTCTACTTAACCTGTTAATGATATCTTGATTATTTCATGTATGTTTAAATAAACCTGTCATGAAAATAACAGACACTGTGTATAAATGATTATATTTCAACAACGAATTGGATAAAAAACTATTTTATAATTAGATTTAGAAGTTATTGCAAATACTGCCTTATGTGAAGTTTACATGTTTGCATACTATGTTATTTGAGTGTTGATTATTAGACCTAAAAATAAATAGCAACTGAATTTAGGCTAATAGTTTGGGCTCTGTTGTTAAATTTTAATATTAATGTGCAAGTAAGGGCTCCCTATATAGTTTACAGCAATATCTTCAATAAACTTTTAGTTATAATTCAATTCATTTAAGGACAGATACTTTTTTTCCCCCCAGTAAACAACTAAAAATAAATAAAAAGCCATTTTGTAAAACTGCTGTACCGAACCCGTACCGAACCGTCACTTTTGTGTACCGCTAACCCTATTCTACAGTTAAAGGGTTAGTTCACCCAAAAATGAAAATTCTGTCAGTAATTACTCACCCTCATGTTGTTCCAACCATGTAAGACCTTCGTTCATCTTCGGAACATAATTTAGTATATTTTTGATGAAATCTGAGAGCTGTCTCACTCCTCCATAGGCTTTCAGAGGGAATGAAACTTGATGGCCCAGAATAGTAAGTAAAAACGTCATTTAAGGAGTCCAAATGACTACAGTGGCTCTGTATTAAGTCTATCATGCGACGAAAATACTTTTTGAGCGGAAAAACAACAAAAATAACGACTTTATCACACTATTATTGTTGTTCAATTTGAGCCTCTGACGAGAGTTCGCGGGAGTGCCCCGACGCATGCGCGAGAACTGAGATTACGGCGTTCTTCTTCTACTACTACTTGACTGGCTGCTCACTCTTTCGGAGTAGGGTTAATCTCAGTTCTCGCGCATGCGTCGGGGCACTCCCGCGAACTCTCGTTAGAGGCTCAAATTGAACAACAATAATAGTGTGATAAAGTCGTTATTTTTGTTGTTTTTCCGCTCAAAAATTATTTTCGTCGCATGATAGACTTAATACAGAGCCACTGTAGTCATTTGGACTCCTTAAATGACGTTTTTACTTACTATTCTGGGCCATCAAGTTTCATTCCCTCTGAAAGCCTATGGAGGAGTGAGACAGCTCTCAGATTTCATCAAAAATATACTAAATTATGTTCCGAAGATGAACGAAGGTCTTACATGGTTGGAACAACATGAGGGTGAGTAATTACAGACAGAATTTTCATTTTTGGGTGAACTAACCCTTTAACATATGGGCTATGGCAGTCTTTGTTTTGATACACTATTATGTTGAAGGCCTACAGAGAAAGTAGTTGTATCTTTAAGCAGTTGCACTTGTTCTAAATGCACTTTCTTGTAGTAGTCCTACAGATAAAAATTTAAAATGAACTAGACCTAAATGCACTTTGTTTTTATGAGAGAACATTTCATTTTAAAACCTTTCTGTAGGCCTGCACATTATTATTTAATGTACAAATGAGTGGGGTAAACATTTTAGTTTTAATTTGATTTTATACTGTGCATTGTTGCTATGTGCTAAATAAATATAGGCATAATTTGTAATTGATTTATTCTTTGAAACTTTAATATTAATTTATGCAATTGCAATGCCTTGATTTTAGTAAAGTTAGTACACAGTCATAGCCATAAATGCAATGGTACTAATAATTGGCATAATTTCTTTCAGTTTTCCGGTTTTCGACCTTGGTTTCCTCTTTTTCGGTTTTGGCCAAGAATTTTCATTTCGGTGCATCCCTAGTTACCTCAGCTCTTCGTGATGAAGGAAATCTGACACTGCTGAGGAAATCTGACACTGCTGCATCTGTGACGTGACTTTTGTTCGGCTCACTCACACTTTATTGAAAACACGCGTTCAGTTTTTAATTGTAGTGTTTATTCTCTAACTGAACAAAATGATTGTATTACTTTGAAGATCAAAACGACGATGTACGGAGTGGCCTCGTAGGGCAGCGAAGCAAGTGCGTTCTGGGAGTTGTTGTCTTTCATCCACATGAGACAAAAATACATTTTCTGTCTTTTCTCAGTCTAGAAGGCACCAAATTCATAAATAATTTCACATTTCTACTACATAAATGACCCAGTTTAAATACAAAGCTTAATGCTAAATCACTGAAGTTACCCTTTAAATGGTTTAAAATAATAATACATCACATTTATGTTGCTCCAACTCTTTGTAAACACTTCAGTGTTAAACATTCATGCAGAATGTTTATTCTGCCATCAGTGCTGCCAGTACTGATGATATGGTAAAAAATGTATGTGCAAAAGTTGGTTTAAGGTTAAATATAAGTATAGTATGTAGTTTCTGCGACACTACTGGACCTAGCGGAATATTTTCAAACAACCTTGCAAACACCCCTTTCACGCGTTGTGCCTCCCCTAACTCAAACATCACAATCACAGCTCTTACGGGTGCTTGTGAAGGCATTTCTAAACAGGTAAAAGTATGCTACTTTCAATAAAAGGTCCAACATATAGCTGTGTTGCTATACATTATGATTAAGCAACTTAGAGGCAACACTCCGTTTAGAGCGAACGTGAGCGTCTTATAATAAACCCAACCAACTTATCTGCACCAGACACATTTTTTAACACGAGGCTGTCTACACTGGGCACATTAAAGTAACCATTATAAACTGATACATTTGTCTTTCTGAACGCATGCTATATGGTTTTTAAGCATCCATGAGCAGTTTAATCTCTTAGTCTCACATGGCTAAATACCCTCTGGCTCTGCTTACTACAGTAGCCACACCCCAAACTCTCGCTATTGGTTGAGCTGGAAAGAAATTGATGGATCTGAGCGGACCACTCAGTGTTTTGATGGTGTCTGGGAGGCTCAATGTGAGGGAGGTAAACCCATTAATGGCAGTGGTCAATGAACAATAAACTGGGTTAAGAGAATGTATTTTAACATAAAGTTCTTACACACTTCACCTTTAAAGGGATAGTTCAACTCAAAATGAAAAATCATGTTTATGTTATTTTTATGTACCCTTGTGTCGTCTCAAACCTCAGACTTTTTTTTCCTGGAAAGTAAAATGAGATGTATTGTAAATTGTTCATGGTGCTCTTTTCCATACAATGGTAGTGAACATTGCATAGAAAAGATTCTGCCTAACGTCTTCTTATGTAGTCTTTGGAAGACAAAAAAACCATAAAATGATGACAGAATGATTATTTTTGGGTGAACTATCCCTTTAAAATGCACAGTGCAGTGGCTGCCATTGCATGAATAGCTGAGAGCAATTGTCCGTGTGTGTGTGCGCATTTGTCTTACGTGTGT
Source organism: Gobio gobio (assembly GCF_949357685.1). Taxonomy (NCBI): domain Eukaryota; kingdom Metazoa; phylum Chordata; class Actinopteri; order Cypriniformes; family Gobionidae; genus Gobio; species Gobio gobio. The sequence goes on from NC_137098.1 coordinate 47,420,095, forward strand.
GATTTTGTGTCAGGGTATGGATTTAACAACATCCCACCCATTTTGCGATCTGTAAACTTGTACATTCTCCGTTAATGCTCCCTCCGGAGCCAGCCGATCCCACAGAACAAGAGGCATGAAGAATTCAGCCAGCGTGCCCAATCCTTGCTGAAATTATGCATGAGCAGAACGGCTGGCTGAACAGAGAGAAACTCAATGCATACACTTTACATCCCATTCCACTGACTACCAGGCTGGATCTGTGCATGCTCAGCTCAGACATCCACACTGTCTGTAGAGCACTACATGACAGGCAATCAGAAGCCCTCCAGCTCCCTCCTGATAGTGCTCGCTGTGATAATGCCTTAGCATCACACAACCGTACAAATCTGCAGCAAAATTCAAACAGGGCAGAGGGCAGAGGAAAAAAATTACCCTTCGTAAGTGCAACATACATGTGCATGTCACGTACTGGTAAAAGAATATTATGAATGGAAGAAACAAATCACTAAAGACTTTGTGCCTTCAAGAATAAAATTGAACATTAAAACGTTTATGAATTTAAAACCCAAAGATGTAACCATTTATTTCACAAGTAGGGGTTTTTAAATATAATAACTCCCAACTAGGGATGCACAATATATCAATTATTGTCCCATTTTAGAGATATTACAAAGTACCGTAGGTGTGAATCCATGTGTGCGAGTCCCAAGCCATGTAAAGGTGCGTTCACACTACCAGCGACTTTGTCGCTGCATGACGCCAGTGGCTGGCGGTGAGGTCGCTAGGCGGCGTTCCCATTACGGGTTGCCTAATAATGTTTGGGAGTGACATTCATGGATGTTACTCCATGTTGTAGAAAACAAATCAGTTTACTTGCCGCTACAAACAAACAACGTTGAAGGAAAAGTCTAAATATAAATGGAATCAGTACATAAAATGCCTAAGATTAAAGATGAATGAGAAACAGCAAGTGCTCTTTGTCATCGAGGCTATTCATTTGCAGCAAAAGGGCAAATGCCGGTCTATCTGGGCTAACGAAACCATTCGCACTCGGAGTCAGCATGGCGCGTACCACCTTGTGTACAGAGACAGTTGCTGACTGCTCTGTACACAAGCAACTTCATCTTTCCCCGGCACTGAAGAGCGACGGATCACGTGCCCTCCACTGACTTCACTCTTATTGGTCCCGAAAGACACTCTTCGTTTGTATAAAGTTGAACAGATCTCAACTTTCTCACATCATTGAACACGCCCCATACCAGTCGCCAATGCCCACTGTCACTCGTGTCACCAGAAATCACCCGCTCTCCATTGAAATGAATGGGAACCTGATGCTTTGTCGCTGATAGTGTGAACGTACATTAATAGGGAGGGTTGGGGAAACATCTGCCAACCAACCCAGAAAAAACATTTTTGACCAAGAAAATTCATGGACAGTCTCTCGTGTATTGACGAGATATGGCCCATAGAATCACCAAAAGTCAGGCACGACTGAAATGGATAATGAATAGTGATTTAATAGCGCATGTTCATTTCCCCTATTTTTACATTTAGACTGCCATCCTCTAATACTCACTTTAAGGTTAATCTTTAGAACACTAATAATTTAATAACAGTTAAATATAATCTTGATCTTAATCTCAAAATGAATATCCATTTTTCATACTGTAAACATTATTGTGATGTCAATTTTGTTTATACATTTATAAATTAATTTAAATTATAAAAAATTATAGATGAATATTGAGGGAATGTATCCCCCCGTGTATGATGGTTATTAGTTATCTTAGGCTCTCACACATGCACACATAAACTACATTTATTTAGTCATTTCTTACCACCAAAGAAAGGGGCCTTTTCCATGACACCACTCCAATCAGTCCAGACAAAAGCACCTGAAACAAAAAGAAAACAGATTTTGAGACCAAAGAATGAAGCTCTGCCTCTCACTGGGCCAGTTTAAAACACTGTCAAGGGAAATCACATCTCAGGATTACAGGAGACTCTCTCACAGGTGAATGTATCAATATTTCATGTGCAGGGAGTGATACAGTCATCAGGTTGGTACAAGGAATTCTGTGGATATGGTGGAGAGGTTAAAAAAAATGTGCGATTACACTTTTATAGCCGGCGCAGCACTTGTTCTTTCTTTCTGTTCTCTATCTTTTTGTCCTTCACCCTTCATTAACCAGCAGCACTCCACTCGGAGGCAGTCTCTCTTTCGCATGCCCCTTCACCCGTTAACCCATCATGTCCAGCAGGCCTCTCTCCTTCATTCACACGTTTTACCCATGGGACCTTGGTGCTGCGCTACGATCACAGTGGCATCTCAGATAAACCAACAGGAGCAGAGCTTAAATGCACATGCAATGGGAAAGAATCGTTAGCATTGAAGCTGGTGCTGTCAGCAGTTTAGAATGTAAATTCAGGTTATAAATAATGCTATACCACAGATGGAATTAAAGGCTTAGGAATATATAGTGCTTCATATGTAAAAGGAGGTGAATGCTGACTAGTGTGCATGTTGACTTATTCTCGGTCACTAGAATGTGTTTGCTGGCAGATCAGTGAGACAGTCTGAGGAGTGATCGATCTGAAGATTATAGGATTATGCCATTGTATGCAATCACACACAGCTGTGGGATTAACAACCACAAACATAAAGGGAAAGTGAATTATAAATAATACAAAAAGAAAATAAATGGGGAGGGGGGGGGGGGGGCCTTTAGTAAGGACATGTTAAGCATAATTTGGTCTGTGCTACTCTAAAAAAAGAAATCCCTTACATATATAAAACACAATGTTTTCCCAGATATTATGCTTGGGCCATTTATTAAGACATTTCTTTAACAGATAAGAACATTTCTATAACATATATGACATGAAATTATATTTTATGAGAGAGGAAGTGTGTATAAGACAGATACTTCAGAGAGATGATGTGAGAGATGATTCACATTGTATTTGCTCTCTTGAATTATTGATCCTCTTTCAGTAGCAATTGAGAAGGAGAAAAACACGGAGAAAACTAAACCAAGAGTGCAGAAAAAAGATGCTGAGAAAGAGTCAAAGATAAGATTGAAAGAGAGGAAAGGCCTGGTTGGTGTATGTGTGAAAGAGCAGCAGCACAAAAGAGTTCACTGAAAGGAATATTGAGGCGTCATGCAAAATTCTATTCCTTTGCAAAATCATATCCCCCTTGGACCCCTAAATTTCATTCAATTCAATAAATTATTCTATGGGGGAGTATTCTATTTAGTGCCTGATTAAAAATACAATATTGCATGCTGATGTATACTATATATGCAATGAAATGGAAATTCAACCCATCTATTTTTTAATAAATCTTAATGAACTTGCTGTAAACAATTCGTCCATACATGTATTTTGTATTTGTTTTAGATTTTTTTTGTTTCATAATTTTTTATCAAAATGCCATAACTCAATGTTCCGGTGAAATGACAGAACTCTTTTAGTGATGTTTGCCAAACTTCTACAATCATACAGTCCCCTTTAACCACACCCCTTTCTTACAATTGACTACAAGCTTGCATTCAGATCTGCCAACATCCAATCAACAACTGACTGATAGAATCAAGTTTCTTTTTTCTCTCTCACACACAAAATATTATATATATATATATATATATATACAAGCACCTGCTACCATTTGAACCCTCCACGTCGTACGAGTCCCCAATGAGAACTTTCCCTTATTATTCTCAGATCTGTACCTGAATTAGGGCTCCCTACTGACTCTCAGTACATTTATAGCACATCTGGAGAGCAGGTTAGTGATGCGTTTTAGAGCAAGTGGGACTGCAGAAGGTCAACTACATGGGGAAAATAATTGGTGTATAAACAATTATATTACATTTTTAGAAATTGCTAGCAAATTTCACAAGAAATAAAAAAAACAACAAGCAACATTGAATTAAACATGAAATTTTGAAGTAGAAAACTGAAATAGTACTTTTAGTATAATAGTAATTTTACTCCAATAATATTTGTGTTATTTACAACTTACTACAATTTTTCTCATGAATTTGCTGGATAATACACAGAAGGATAATGCGGGTCAAAATTTTTCTAGCTTTATTTGAGGATATCGGTTACATTGCAGTCATTAAACATCTGCAACCATCAATCCCATATTCCTCACATCTCCAGAGGTGCAGTAGAGAACATATTGAGCCCTGGGTGGGAAGCCTCGCCGGTGATTTCCTGCCTGTGCGGTTGAGACTGGAGAAATTGTTTTCTGGAAAGAGGCAACGATAGCAAGCAATAATCAAAGAAGGATTTCACCCTCGGCTGCGCTCTCAACAGGATTAAGACGCACCACTCACTGACATTAGCCACTAAAGCCTTTTAGCTCAGTCAGCAGCGCTATGAGAGGAGAGAGAGCCCTTCAGTCAATTACTGCTCGGTCTAATATATGTACATGTCATACAGCCCATATCACAAACACCACAAATGACAACTTGCTTGACTGAGGACCAGATTCAGCTCAAGTCCAGTCTGCTGAAACTGGATTATTAGGAAAAATCGGAGGGAATACAAATGTTCAAACAGTGCTGGATCAAACACAGTGCGGTTTGGGAAATTGCTCTTGGCTGTCAAAATCAAGACTAAACTTGTAGCGGTTTGCATATTGAGTGTGTTGTGAATGTGGTCTGCAGAGTGTGAGGGTTCTGTGGGTGACGGTCTTTAAATCACAGTGAATTGTTTGCATAGCAGTGATATACAGCTGTCCCCTCCCTAAACTGAGCAAGAGATACAGCATTTGAACTGAACACTGTTGGATGAAAGTATTAGTATTTGAGGGCCGCTTTGAGAAATGTCACAGATAAAAACAACAGGTAATATGCATGTCTGTGTGAAATAAGGTGCGAAAGAAAGAATAAACACGGATGGACATTATTAATGGTCCATTAATTATTTTTTTGTATTTTTGACAGTAATTTTGGGGGGAAAATGAATGCAATTCTACAGCCAAAAAAGCAAATGTGTTTGTTTTTGATTGTTTAAAAAGAACCGGCTCATACGAGTCATTCGTTGGGGAATCAATTGGACTACAAAGGTTGAACTATATGGTTTTGATTTACTAAAAATAACCATTTCATAAGAGTCAGATATTTTTTGGCAGGAATCCTTGGACTAAACTTTAGGTCATGCTGCATGGTTCTGATACATTACAAACGGACCGACTCATAAGAGTCATTACACTGGGTGTGCTGTATGGCTTTGAATCACTAAACATAACTGTCGCATAAAAGTCATTCGTTCAGGAATTGTGCTATTGATTCAGAAGCAGTGTTGCAGTACCATTGCACAGCTGTGCTTTGAAACACTGTCACAGAAATGTAGTATTGTAATTCCTTGCTGGCTGGAATTTCAAAGACAAATCTCAACAAATTACAGTTGGTACAAAATTCCGCTGCACGCATCTTAACTGGAGCTAGTGTAAGAGAGCATATTACACCTATTCTTAAATCACTGCACTGGCTGCCAGTTAAATTCCGTATTGATTTTAAAGTATTACTTCTGACCTACAAAGCACTAAACAATTTGGCACCACAATATTTGACTGACCTTTTGACACCATACACCCCAGTTCGAAATCTTAGATCCATCAATGCAGGTCTTTTATCGGTCCCTGTAACTCGCCTAAAATCTATGGGAGATAGGGCTTTTTCGAATCTTGCGCCTAAACTCTGGAATTCCTTGCCTGTAGAGTTACGAAATGCAAATTCCTTGCACATTTTTAAATCCAGCTTAAAAACATTCTTGTTTAGGGAAGCGTTTGTGTAATTTTATTTTAAGTTGTTTTTAGTTGTATTATATTTTCTTTTTGTAATATTTATTTTTCATATATATGTGTGTGTGTTTATGTATGTATGTGTATGTACATGTATGTGTATGTGTGCATGTATGTATATGTATATATATGTATATGCACATATTGTTATATTCTGTTGTGATTTTATGTTCTTATGTACAGCGCTTTGAGAAATTGCCTTTAAAGGCGCTATATAAAATAAAGTTATTATTATTATTATTATTATTGGCACATGTGAGAACTATTGATGTAACTGAACTGCATTCAGTAAAAGGGTCATGAGCCCCCACCCCCTCCCAGAAGGTGGGAAAAGGGGAGTCAACAACCAATAAAACACAGACCTTCAATACACTCATTATACAGACACACATGAATATTAAAATTTAGGTTGAGGGCACCATGATGCATTTTAAAAATCTAACCCTAAAATGACAACAAATTCCTAAGAATGAGGGAGAAACGCAGAAGATAATTTTTTCTGTAGTCAGGTCTCTAAACAAATGACACATGTCAGTTTAACACAGAATTAAGTCATAGTTTTGTTTTTTTTGTCCACTGTTCTTTGAATTTTCAGTCTACATCATTGTCTTCTGTGTATCAGAATCAGAGCCGGCCCAAGGCATAAGCGAACCAGGGGGCCCCATGCAAGAGCACATGAAATTACTTGCTTCATGTTACTTTATTGAAATCGCGAAATGGCCTTAATCAATTACTAGATAAAAAGTTTTCATATATGTGCACAAGCTTGCAGCACCATTGGCTGGACACTATTAGCTTGTTAGCCAGGGTTCAAAGTCCAAAGTGCGAGAAAAATCAGCACTGAAACAGTGCTACTCGTCAGTTGCCCAGTAACCTTTTTATGAATGGATGGAATTGAGGATGTGATATGGTTTAGTGCGAATATTTTATCTGATGTGCTGCATGTTTTGGACGGAGTACAGCATAGCTTTCAGTTTCTGTTCGCAGTAAATGCTTCTTTGCAAGTAGGCCTACTATATGTATGAGTCGCTCAAAATGATAATTTGAGAACGCAACATGCAGCAAACATCTTCCCAAATTCGTAATGAGAATCATTTATAAATCTTTTGTCAACAAAAAGAAGCCCTAAGGTCTTCCTGTGTGTTTCTGCCAAAATAAAAGCTGTTTAACATTTTAAAGAAATCCATCAACATTTCTTGTTTTTAAAGGTCCCATGGCATGGCATTTTTCTATTATTTTATAATGTTTCCTGAGGTGTACTTATATTGTTAGTATGATTTTTACATCATAAAATGTCATAATTTAGAAATAAAAGGCATTTTTTTCTATACTGCTGTTTGCCCTGTGGCTGAATGCCCTGCTTCAAGAGGCGTGTCTGCTGTAAGACTTCAGTAAAAACGCCCACTGTTGTGATTGTCTGACATCTTTGCATTTGAAATGAGCGGAGGGGGCGTGGTTTAACGAGGTCTACGACGCACAAGCTGCTGCCAGAGAGACGGATGGACCTGAGTTCACTTCACATCAGTTCTCAGCATGTCTCAGTTCAGTGAACAGTTGTAGTTACTAGAATATACTTCAGGTTAATAGTTTATTTCTAGTTGGAGGGACCGTCACTCATGTCAGAAAGTTAGTAACTTCAGTAAATTATGGATCAGCGCTGACTGGAGACGCGAACCGTTTAGAACGATTCAGTCCGATTTGGTGAACTGGTTCGGTTCACTAAAAAGAACCGATTCAAAAGAATGATTCGTTCGCGAACCGGACATCACGGAGACGGAGCGATTGCTAACAAAGTTATTTATAGTAACTACTGAGTTGTGAGCGCTGTCTGTCAGCGCGAGTTTATTGTGTTTGTATCTGAGAGTTCTGAATAAACACGAGTCCCAGTCACGCCGAGTCCGGCTTCATCATTATTCTAGCAACTTTGTAACACATGCAATGTACCATTACAGCTGTCGAGATGAACGAGTTAGTAAGTGTTGATTATAGCATTATTTTTAGATATGTTCCAATCATATGAAAAGCGTCAGTGACGCGCATTGAGTACACAGCGCAAACAAAGACACAACAGCAGTAATCGAATGTAATCCAGTTTATTGTGGGGAAAGCTGGCTAGCCTAGCCGGATACCCTCACGCTTACCCCCCTTCTGCTTAATCTCGCGCCGCGTTTGGTGCCTCCGCTGTGGGCCAGATACAGTACTGGGGGTCGGGGATGTTGAAGGCCGACCGGACAGTGCAGCCCGAGCCTCTGTGTGCGTGAGGTTTATCTCTAAAGAGATGTGAGTCTGCCGATGTTGAGCAGAAACTCATGACTGTATGCACATTGTAGAACAGATATACGCGACGAGGACGTACAAAAACACTGACTCACAAGATAGAAAACACGAAAACACCGCTCTATCGGGAGAGAGAGAAGCCGCAGTGTGTGCACGAATAATAAATAATTAGCTACACATAAGAAATCACTGATCACAGATCAGAAGGAACTGAAAAAAGACTTCTGTTTTCATTTGTACATCCAAACACTGAGAAACTGCCAGCATTCACTCGTTCACAAGCCACAAATATGGCGCTTGCATGGGCGTGCCAGATTCTCTGGGTGGAGGAAAGGGAGGTAACCGTTCCTGTGTGGACGTCATAACAGGAGACTTCAGGATTGGCTAGTCTGGCCTGTCATTTTCTCAAAGGCAGAGAGAGACAGCCAGAACTCGGTTTTACACCGATCAACATTTCTATCCACTTGGGGACAATATTCAGGCTAGGGGAACTCATATTCATGTTGAAATACCTCATAAAATGAAAATTTCATGCCATGGGACCTTTAAAAGAAGTCTCTTCTGCTCACCAAGGCTGCATTTATTTGACCAAAAATATAGTAAAAACAGACGGTAATATTGTGAAATATTATTGCAATTTAAAATAGCTATTTTCTATGTGAATATATAGTAAAGTGTAATTTATTCCTGTGATCAAAGCTGAATTTATCATCATTAGTCCAGTCTTCAGTGTCACATGATCCTTCAGAAATAATTCATTATGAGGATTTGCTCATGAAATATTTATGATTATTATCAGTGTTGAAAACAGTTGTGTAAAAAATTTTTTTTAGGATTCTTTGAAAGCTTTCTATTTCAGATAATTGGTGTTCTTTTGAACTTTCTATTCGTCAAATAATTATGGGGGGAAAAATTGAGCATATTAAGCATAAGATACTTTTTTATATATATATTTTTTTTTAAAGTGTACATATCCCAGTCTGAGCTGTAGTACTGTAAAACTGAATATTAAAGTGCAAGTTACATTTACATTACATTTATGCATTTAGCAGACGCTTTTATCCAAAGCGACTTACAACTTGGGGGTACAATAAGCGATTGGTCGTGAAGAGTCGAGTGAGCGCAACAAGTGCCTGAAATACTTAGTCCGTGTACATTTCTCAGTGTAGCACAGGCTAGAGTAGGGCGGGAAAGAGGAGGAAAAGAGGAAAGGAAAGTTTTTTTTTTTTTTTTTTTTTTAAGAGGTTAAGTGCTCACGGAAGAGATGAGTTTTTAGTTGACTTTTGAATGTTGTCAATGAATCAGCATTTCGGATGGCGGTGGGCAGATCGTTCCACCAGCTGGGAATGTTGAAAGAAAATGTTCTGGAAAGGGATGTTTTGCCTCTCTGTGAAGGTACCACAAGCCGTCGCTCCTTAGCTGAACGAAGGCTTCTGGCGGGGGTGTGGAGTCGTAGAATCGAGTCAAAGTATGCAGGAGCTGAGTGCGTGGTGGCTCTGTAGGCAAGCGTCAGCGCCTTAAACTTGATGCGAGCAGAGAGATGAAGAGTGGTGTGACGTGGGTCCTTTTGGGCTCGTTGAAGACCAGACGTGCCGCTGCATTCTGGATCATTCGAAGTGTTTGGAAGAGGGGAGTCCAGCCAGAAGCGCGTTGCAGTAGTCAAGTCTAGAAATAACCAGGGACTGGACAAGAAGCTGTGTTGCGTGTTCCGTTAGGAATGGTCTGATCTTTCTGATGTTGTAGAGCGCAAACCTGCATGAGCGAGCTGTCTTAGCAATGTGATCTCTGAAGGACAACTGGTCATCAAATGTAACTCCAAGATTTCTGACTGATTTTGAAGGGGAGATCACGGATGTACCTAGCTGGATGGTGAAGCCATGTTGCATAGTGGGACTGGCGGGGATGATGATGAACTTGCCAGGTTGAGCTGTAGGTGATTTTTACTCATCCATGCAGAGATGTCAGCCAGACAGCTGGAGATTCGTGCAGCTACTGTGGGGTCGTCTGGTTGGAATGAAAGGTAGAGCTGAGTGTCATCAGCATATACATCTGACCACTCTTGTGGGTTTGCTACTGTTAATATTATAAACCGCATAAGGGTAAAAACATGAAAGGCAGACATGATGTAAGCAACACAGCTACAACTAATAACATTGATAATGGGTGTGCGAATTATCAAGAACTGACAATAGTCAATCGTATTGGTGGCACAGAGGGGCCCCCTAATAAAATTCATCAGCGTTCATGATCAGATGTACGGCTGTATTAGTGTCCTTATTTGCACATATATTTCATTTGAAGAACACGTGATTAAATATATGTGCATACACAGTGCTGGTTCATGTTTAGAGCACTACAGTATGTGAAATATGTCCATAAAATAATACTTGAAACACGCTTACTCCAGTCTGTATATGATCTATGATCCGCGTTATGATCATTGTTAAACTCATCACAGTTCCATGCAAAAAAATTGTTTGGATTCTCCGCTGTAATGCAATCTCATGCGTAATACAGTGCACTGATTGGGTCAGAAATTGGTCAGAAAAATGCTTTTGATTACATTTCCACTTGTTGATTAAATGTATGAGTGCTTTTAGTGTTTTCAGAGATGTGCAGCCTATACATATCTGTTCACTTCTGCAACAATGTGTTTTGGGTTTTCATGACCCCATGAAAATTTGGTGGCCCGTAAGCTTTTTTTTATCAATTTATTGTGTTCTTTTTGAATAAAAGTATTACATTTCTTTAAAAAAAATATGTAATGCTACAAAAAAAAACTATTTTAAAATAAATGCTGTTCTACTGAACTTTTCATTCATCAAAAATCCTGAAAAAAAGTATGTTTCCACATAAATTTTAAGCAGGACAACAAATTGTAACATTACAGGGTACATAACACACAGTTTCTGCCAGTCTCATGTTAATCTTAAGTACCTATAGAGTAGTACTGCATCCTTCATATCTCTGAAGAGTCTTTAGTTTTATCATACTTTTAAAAGAACATATAGACTATACCGATTCTTTCCGAAAACAGTCAAACTTGTGCAGGCGTGCAGTGGTGGGCGGAGCTAAAGAGTCATGAGTGCGCGCACACACACACACACACACACACACACACACACACACACACACACACACACACACACACACACACACACACACACACACACACACACACACACACACACACACACACACACACACACACACACACACACACACACACACACACACGTGACATTGAAGAATGGAATATTGGCTGAAAATTCAGCTTTGCCATCACAGGAATAAATTACATTTTAAAATATATTAAACTAGATAACAGTCATTTTAAATATTCCTGCGTGTATTCCGCTAATTCATATTTTCTCAAAAATGTATTAAATGAATAAATAATACAATTGTGCCCAAAATGTAAATGCACAACTACACAAACACACATAAGTTTGTGTTCATTGAGCACGCAATCTAATATCATCAAATAAAAGGTGCTGCAATGTTCAACATGCCCTGACAGAAAGACTGAACAAGCAAATGTATAGCATATCTACAGTATATATGTATATATACAGTAATGCACTCGGATGATCATCTCTGTACCAAAATTCCACATGATCATATATTCTCTCAAACTGAAGTTTTTCTTCTTTTACGTGATGCCCTGAAGGTGCAATGAAAATATTCAGAAGCTGGGCATCTAGCACACACAAAAAAAAAGACCAGAAGGCCATAAATGATCAAATCAAAAATCAGAAAACACAAGAACATGCACCACAATCTGTCAAACCCACTTCTACTCAACAGACTCCACGACACAGCTGTTCAGACAAGCTGCTGCTTGATACTATTGTTCAGGCTGCAGTAACGACATCAGCAGGCCTCTGGTGGTGTCAGCGGGATGGTCAAGTAAGTGAGAAGATTTCAACCGGACTCATGTGTGGCTGAACTGATGTCCATGTCGTGTGTCTGGAGAGAGACCAAGATTTCTCATTTTCTCCTGCTGGTTCCTGTGATAAGCACACGTTCTCTTGACATCATCATGGAAAACGTGCTGTCTACTTGCCTCAATTAAGAAGGAAACTATGATCATATAGTATGTGCTATTAGATATAAATAGAACAAATACACCCACTGCCTGCTGCAATGCCTGCAAATGACTTCAAGGCATATATTTCTCAAGCGTAGCATCCCTCACATACATACTAATGAAGGTGTGGCCTATCATCTTGATTTACATACATATTTATGAAGGTGCGTGCGTACTTATGAAAGTGTAAAGCATCATGCATACTCGCATATACACTTATGCAGGTTTATGGCTCATCACCTTTATTCTATACTGCTCGAGTTGAGTTCGATATTTGAAGCATCTGGATGTATCCATAAACGCGATAATGATCATCAAGGCTGCGGGAGTGACTGAACGAAGGTCCTGGAATGAGGACACGGCACACTTACACATCACTCCCTAAAAGGAAGGGAAAGAAAGAGGGAGACAGAGAGGGACGGATGGGAATGGTGGTTCTGTTGCCGTGGAAACCCCTTTCTGGACACTTTCCAGGCTTTGTAATGATTTCCCATTTACCCCTCAGAGAGGAAGAGAGCGAAGTGACTCCTTCTATATCAACATGCAACACACACTACGCTCAACAACGCTTCACCCGAAGACACACACACACATAATCATATGGCATAAAAACCATGTGATGTAAAAGAAATATCCTCGCAATTTTCACAGGGAAGATTTTTCCATTCATTCTCGGTGTGGTGGACGAGTAGTAAATCGATTCTGCTCACATCCACTCTAGTAACAGAGAACTGAACTGAACCAGCAACAGTATCACTGAGCTCCAGATGGTATTCAGAAGCTGAACTCTTGGGCAGCTTGTGTTGTTTCTCTCTAAAGTGATGACCTGCACCTTGCTGCAGATCCGCTTCTATCTAATAAAATTACAGAACCATCACTGTCCTTGTCATGGCTGTAATCGTGTTAGGGGGGCACTCTTATCAGGTAAAAAACATCTCTCTGCAACAGCTAGCACACGTCCTAAAAAGGCATCTTCGACTCTGGGTCGTGTATCTGCACGGATGGGTGCCTGCAGAGAGGAATGCTGTGAATGTTTGTAGTAAACATAGGCTTGGTTTCACAGACAGGGCTTAGATTAAGACAGGACTAGGTCTTAGTTCAATTAGGACATTTAAGTTGCTTTTATAAATGTTCTTTAGAAAGAAAAAAAAAACATTACTGGTGTGCATCTTGAGACAAAACAATGGCATTGACATACTTTAAGAAATGCCAGTGCAAGTTGCTTTCAGCTCAAACATGCATTTTAGTCTGGGACTAGACTTAAGCATTGCCTGTGAAACCAGGGGATAATGGTCTGGGTATTGATATAGACCATTTGGGTGTTTGCAAATGTCGATGAAGTGTTTTGTAGGCAGAGCCTTCCCGCTGGCAGAAAATGACAGTTCGGCAGTAGCACTCCATGGAAACCACATAATAAAACAATAAAAAGGTCATCTTGAGTATAGATCTCACAATTTACACGTTTTCTCGCATTTCCGAGTGTATATATGAACTCGATATTCTGTCTTTTTCCCTCAGAATTTCGGGTTTATATCCCCCAATTCTGACTTTTTTCCCCCCTCAGAATTGTGATACCAAACTCACAATTGCAAGAAAAAAGTCAGAATTGTAAGATAGGTCTGAAAATGTTGTTTAAATGTTACCTGTATAAAACGTTATATATATTAAATATTATTTCATGCTGTAACTGTAAAGCTATTATGCCCCTATGAACTGCATAAGTGAATATTATGTAGATCTATTGTTTACATCAAATCCATGCTTTAATAGTCGACTAATCAACGCAGGTTTCATTGGTCCAGTCTGTGGCTTGCAATCATAAATGTCTGCATTTAGACATTTTTTTCTCTTACTCCATGGATTTTACCCATTTTCCTCCACTTGTTACCACTGTTTGCCACCACAATGCACGCGCAGCTGCAAATGGCGTAACGGTGACGTCTGCTCACAAATGCAGCGATGTCCAAAATCAGTCCTGGAGGGCCACTGTCCAGCAGAGTTTAGCTCCAACTTGCCTCAACACACCTGCCTAGAAGTTTCTAGCATCCCTAATAAGACCTTGATTAGCTGGTTCGGGTGTATTTAATTGGGGTTGGAGCTAAACTTTGCAGGACAGTGGCCCTTCAGGATCAGGATTGGACACCCCTGGTCTATACAATCCCCAATTCGATTAGATTTGGTTTCACATACTGTCGATTTGATACTATTCTGATTCGATTCAATTAATTTATTCAGTCATTTTGCTCATATGAAAGAAATAATTTATAAACTAATGCTTTACATGCAGGGAACCTTCTACAGTACATTTATCCATTATGAAAATATTAATTTACAATTAACAATTGGGCCAAACTATATGCACGTTTTATTTAAATACTTCTAAATATAGTTTTTTATACTAGCTATGCAAGTGTATATTCTGTCCCATAACCCAACCCCTAAACCTAACCCATCAGAGAAAACTAAAATTTTTACATTTTCAAAAAACACCATTTAGTATGATTTATAAGCTTTTTTTTTCCTCATGGGGACCAAAAATGTTCCCACAACTACTTGTATTACTATACTTGTGGGGACATTTTATCCCATTAATGAAGGGTTTACTAGGACCACACACACACACACACACACACACACACACACACACACACGCACACACACACACGCACACACACACACACACACACACACACACACACACACACACACACACACACACACACACACACACCTTTCTTTTTCTCTCTTATAAATTCTAACCAACTCTTCTCATAGGAATAGTAGCTTTTGAGAAAGTACAGTAGTAATGTTGTACAACAGTGTTTTTTTCCTGAAACTCTTTTAGTATCGATCCCTAGAACGCCAGTCTACAAATCCAAACCTGAGTGTTTATGAGGACACACATCCAAGTTTGAGACACATCAGGGAGAAACGCATGCTCTTTTTTAATTAAATTGAACAATCTGCGGATTAAAAGAGTGTCAGTGTAAATCCGCCCCTGAAGATGGTGACATTCGGAAACTCCAGATATATCACATGGAAAGCTGGCAGCCGAGAAATCCTTCTGGCTCGTTTAAAAGCAACCACCAGATCACATGACTCGCTGTTCAATTTAGAAATTGCATTCTGCTGTCACAGGCACACCTCGCAAATGAATAAAGCTGTACCTGTACGTACGTTCTGTGCCAATAGCAGAACATTGCTTGAATTAATTAGAGTCAAGAGTCAACTGCACTGATATATGTTTTGGACTCAAAATGGGAAATGAGAAAACTAGAGGAATGAAAATGACGGGGAGGGTATTCTTTTGTTGAAAGGCTTGTGCATGTGTGTATAAGACGTAGAGAGAGCGCTTGTGTTTACACTGTGACCTCTCCATCACATTGGCTTCAGCTCCTTTGGGCTCTTGAGACACAGATGAGAGCTTCACTCAAATTAGACGACACCACACTCAAACAGCTCAAAGCAGCAGTTTATTCCAGCACTAACACAATGGAGCTCACAGGAGAAGGTCAAGGCCACTGTGATTGGCTGAAAATGTCTTAGCTCATTCAAAATGTAATACACAGACTCATGGTTACTTTGCTCTCATCTAGTCAACATCTCCGTCATTCACTTCCTTTTCCTCACTTTCTCTCACATTATTCCCTGTCTAACATCTCACACGGTTCTGAGCTTAGAACAAACAGCTCATCCTCATCGCCATGGAAACAGTGGGACAACAGCAGGTTCTCTGGTGTTACTGGGGGTTGGGCATCTCAATCATTCTTTCCCCTCCTCTCCCTGTCTCTCACGCTGTTATTCCTGTTCATCCACTTTCTGCACACATCTCCTCTGGAGACCATGCCAGAATGCACACATGGAGCTACAACTACAACACCGCAATAACCACAGAAACTATTTAGAGTCGCAGCTCTGACCACTGATTGTCTTTAAGAACTAATTCATAGGTGAATCTCACTAAACCTCTCCAGGACATGTCCTGGTCATATTTCACTCCAAAATCAAGAAGAAATTATATTTTGCACAAAGAACCTAACGTCTTCAAAAAAACCTTGATTTTAACACTTAAAACTATGCCCACTGAGGTGCCTTGTAACACGCTGCTGCAGAGTTTTTCAATGTAGTGATGTAGGGTGCACCGAAAACAAGGGAGCATATTTGCTCACTATGTTCCCTTACTGGAAGTTCTGAAGTGCAAAACTTCAAATCACACGAGCCAACTGACTACTAGTAATGGTAATTTCAAAACACTTTACGAAGCTTTACGAATCTTCAGTTTCGAATCAATTGGTTCGGAGCGTGTATCAAACAGCCAAAGTCACGTGATTTCAGTAACAAGGCTTCGTTACGTCATCACTGTTTCGAAACACTTCGAAATGTCAATGGTTCACCGCTAGGGGGTGATGATCTCTGTGAACCAGTGAATCAAGATGAGTCACTAGCTATGTTTCCATCAAGCGGCTACCTCCCGCAGTTTCTCTTGAAGCCAATACGGAAGTGACATTTACTGCAATTCATCGACTGGCCACTAGGGACAGGCTCCAGAAGGGAGCAGAATCTCATTAAACCCCATGTTAAAATGCCCAACTTTACAGCAGATTAAAACATGTTTAAAGCCTGGTACAAATTGTGGTTTTGGTCTATACGGCTAATTTTGCCCTTCATGACAACTGTGAGGGGGGTGATTTTTTTTTATAACTCATTCGTTTACATTATATAAAGCATTAAAGTTCTGCATAAGTAAGGGCGTGGCCACTTCGAGTGACAGGTGGATAGCCATTTATCTGCTGTCTGTTAGTCATCGCATCCCCTCAGCTCCGCCCACGTCCCGCCTTTTTGCCCATTTTCTGTTATCCGGGAGTGATGCGCGATGACGCAGCCAAGATGGCAATGGCCATCTCGTCCATACTTTGCGCTTCAGAATGGCTCATCAGAATCCTATGGGTGACGTCACGGACACTACGTCCATATTTTTTTACAGTCCATGGTTTCCATCCACCTATTTTTATGCGTATGTTGGGATATCGCATCAAAAAATGCTGAATGGAAACGCCAAGATGCGCTCGTTTGAGTAGGATACATTTTCTATCCCATACGAAAACATACGCATAAACTACGATGGAAACGCATTTACAGAATAAATTCCTTGATGCGCATAAAGAAAATCATGTGACTTTCGCGATGTAACAGCATAACTGTACTAACCAGCTGAAAGATCTTGCTTGCATAGCATTTGAAATGCTGGTTTGGTCATTCAGGAGTCTGTTGTCAAAGATGCTCTGTATATTTCCGTCCTAGAACTGTCTTACACGACTGCGTTCCCAAACAGCACATCTGCCTCTGAAAGCATGACAACACGTTTATTGAGACGCACAAGTTTCTCTGAGACGCAAATCATTTATTATATACGAAAATGATTGTATATGGTGGCTTCTCCTATGTTTCTAAGTGATTTTTTAGCAGTAGTTTATCAGGATCACGATTATGTTCTCTTCGACTCACTGGATGGAAACGGTGCTTTATTCGCAAATGTTTTATGCGATATTGCATTTTTGCGCATAAATTATATTCGCAACTTTGGATGGAAAAATAGCTAATGAGAACAATTGAAAAAGTGTCTGTGGGTTTTACCTGATCTCGGATCAGTTTTATACATTTGTAGACGTTTTAATTAGACATTAGTATAATTAAAAGGCCGGTTTATCTGAGCCATCCATGGAACAAACAAGTCACGACAATTTATAAAAGAACATATAGACACATAATAATTAATTTTATTAGAGGATTAGTTAATTGCATTTGAAAGATTTTACTTTCAATAAAACATTTGCAATAGATTTGTAAAAGGGTATTTCTATCCATGTTTGGCCCATAATGTTTGGCCTGGGTCTTTGTTGCATCTACACTGTTCTGACCAGCAGGGGACACCGTGGAGACGAGTGTCGGATTGTTTCCATGCTTCGACACAATTCGGCACATTTGCTTCAACGGTTTCAGTGTTTCACGAAGCCTCGGTCTGCCCATCACTACTCACTACACAAAACGACCCGCTATAGATGTTTTTAAAAATACAAACCATTATTTTGTCACAGAGTGCCCTGAGACTTTGGTAAGATCCAAGTGCAGCTTTATTGGAAAATCTAGATTCGTCGTAATATGCCAGGCAAAGGGTCAAAATTCAAAACACTTGGAAATAAAAAAAAAAAAAAAAAAAAAACAAGAGACAAGTGAGAGTGCTCCGAAGTGCAGTGTGACAACTACAAAACCTCAATGAAAAAAGAGAGAAAACATGGTATAAGTAGGCTGAGACAAACAATGTAATGGTACACGGCTGAATGCTATCATTAATGATGAGTCCATGAACAATGGCAATGGTCAGAGGAGGAATGCCCGCTAGTGTTCAACCTGGGCACACCAGCTGGTGACTGTAACAATTTTATTATATTTCAGCATAAACATACATTGCTTGACAGCTAATGAACAATCTAGCCAACCCTTATAATTTATGGATGAAATGTTGCACGTATATGTAACAAGCAAAATATTTATCATGATTACTTGTAATGTTATTTAAAGTACAGGAAACACTTTATTTTATTAACTCGCTATTACCTAGTTGTTTATTAGCTTGCATATTAATACATTATATTAATGCCTTATTCTGCATGACCTTATTCTACATCCCTTAATCTTATCCAAAGCCTAAACGCTACTTTACTAATTATTAATAAGCAGGTATCAGCTCTGCGTTTGTTCATAAATACCAGTAGTGATGTTGTACAATGAAGACGTTGTTACATAGCTGGAAATAGAGTCATCAGTGTCCCAATGTGTAGTGAACCAGCTTCCTTTACTGTCCTTACCAGTGCCCGAATTTGTAAACACAATATACGGATTCACGAGCTCAGGAGCTAGGGAGATGATTGGGAGATCAATTTCCACTGACACAGGAAGCTAGGACAGGATATATCGAGCAGCTCCTCCCCTTTTTTAAAATGGCCAATAACGTTTTGCTTACATCACAGCTCAGCCAGAGCCAAGCCACATTTGACCGCTTATGACAGCCACAGTGTAATAGATTCCCCTTTTAGATTTACTAAAGCAAAACAGTGAACAGTGAAACAGAGCTGAGGATGTGTAGTTTGAAAAGTGTAGTTTGAGTAGATGGCTTATTGAAATGTATGTTGCATGCATAGCACCGGTTTTATCTCTTCCACTCGTCGGTGCTGTTTTTCTAATGCTGAGTCTCTGTTTCTCCCCCATATTGCTTTAAAATAAAGCATTCTGTGTAGGGTCCGATACGTTTTGTGGTCTGCACTGACTCGCACATATGATTCGCTCTGTGCTATTGCTATCGTCTCTGGACCGGAGCAGACTGTGTACTCGCTGTGCTGGTTCACGTGAAATCAACTGTAAAGCATATTAATACTATCCGAATCGTTCCCTATCCCCTATATATATATAAAAAAAATGGTAAAACGATGTACATGAGTGGATTTTAGTGAGTCCATGCTAACGTACAAACCTAAATAACTAACTGTTCTCACGTCATGTACAGTGTAACTATGTCAAAAACACACAAACGAAGGTCTATATTTCAGCGGCTCTCCATATTAAACTGGTTAAATGTAAAATAATTTAATCTTACCCATAACATGACCGTAACATGAGGCTTTTCCCACGTGGTGCATTGTGATCTGTAAACCCTCGCTTCCAAAAGAATCTTCTTACCCACCATATTGATTTTAAAATCTTTTAATATATCCCTCCATGGCCTATTCAAGTCCCACTTGAATGCTTCTCGACGAGAATTCTGATAATTCGGTAATAAGTATGGTTATAGCATGTTACTGGCCATTGGTTTAATCTACTCACATCAAATTCAAAATACATTTTTGTGGATGTACTGGATATTATTCGGCGCTGTGAACATCACAATGACAGGTTTGCCACGACACCGTCTGGATGAAGATAAGGAGCAGAGACTGTGGAGCATGTTGGGTTGACAGAGATTAGAGTTTTGGAGAAGAGAAAACTTCGCATTATGAGAGTGCATATAAACGGACTGACAGACAGTCATTGTAAGATAGCTAGCAACTCTGTTTGTTTAACCGAGTTAGCAACAGTAACCAAGGGGGGTGGGGCTTACTGATAGGTCAATCGCTGCTAAGGCAGGATTGGTCAGAAACATTTTAGCCGCAACTTCACAAATGGGCATTTTGGGGAGAAATGTGCTTCATTATCATGACAATAATGTCACAATGAAATCATCTGTACAATAGACAGGACACATTTTCCTATTTACCATAAGCTTCTACTATTCTAAACACCTTAAGCTTTAAAAGAGTAGGAATCTCCGTACAACAAGAATGTGTGTTCCCTCAGTGGGCAGCCTTGTCCTTCCTCTAATCGGCCTCTCTTGTCCAGCTCTTTGAATGATTGCAGAGCAACAGAAATTGAGACAGCATTAGATAATCAAAGCCAGCTGAAGCATTACTCCCCGTCTCAAACTATTATGCCGCAACTGTCAAAATTACACAGTGACATGCTGCGGACTACAGTGGCATTACGAGAGAAAAAGAGGATTTCCATCAGAGCACTGCCTTACATTCAAAACACAGCCACCAATCCTTTTCACATAGTAGTAGAAATATGAACCATGATGCTGATGATGATGGAGGGTGTGAGGAGGAGAAAGAGAAAGATGACAAACAAAGACTAATTAGGGAAGTAAAAAAAAGAGAGAGAGAGAGAGAGAGAGAGAGAGAGAGAAGAGAGAAGAGAGAAGAGAGAGAGAGAGAGAGAGAGAGAGAGAGAGAGAGAGAGAGAGAGAGAGAGAGAGAGAGAGAGAGAGAGAGAGAGAGAGAGAGAGAGAGAGAGAGAGAGAGAGAGAGAGAGAGAGAGAGAGAGAGAGAGAGAGAGAGAGAGAGAAAGAGTGAGCGTGTGCAGTAATTGAGATGGATTGTAGTGGGCAGAGAGGCCAGATGTGAAAAGAAGAGACTCACCGCGGGAACTATTCACTCTCTTTCTCTCGGTCTCATACATTTTGTGCTTTAGAGATGACTTTAGCCAGTTTAATCACTAATGACTTCTAAATTGAATTTAGCTCAAATTAAAAAAGCAAAATCAAATAGGAGAGGGTAAAACAGCTGAAGCTGGCTTTCCCACTTTATTCTGTGTCGACTAATAAGATGGATTATTGCAGCACCTTGAAAGGAAGGGCATAACAAACAACCCCAATGTAAATTTAAATTACAATTTGATTCATGTTGTATTGCCAAGGTTGAAAGTGGTGATATGCAGAAATGCCATTTTCAGTTGTAATAGTCCTTTACAGCCTCAGCCCCTTTGATTCAAACGACAGCTAGCGAAAACTTCCCTTTCGAAAAAATGAAAGGAAAGTGTGTCACTGGTAAAGATAGCAACATCTCACAACAATGGCCACCAATGACGCTATTTCCCACTGAGGTATCTCTTTTCATTTGTCACTCACAGCTTGGAAAAGATCGAGATGGAAAAAGTGGAAGAAAAATTTAAAAAATATTGAATTACTCCAGGGTTTTTTAAAGCTTAAAATAAAATACATAAAATATAATAAAATCTATATTACATCAACAATACTATTTATAATAAATATAAACATCAACAATGCTGTGAACATCGGAGTTAGGACTTAACGGCTTCTATAATGTAATTAGCTTTAAATGGCATTGTGCTTCATCAACACAATGCACTGTGCAGACATCTAAACACTGTTTAATGATAGTAGTCTATTATATCTAAATACCAGTAGTACACTGTACTGTAGGACAGTTTATTGATCTTAATCAAAGAAGATGAAGACTTATTGCTGGAGCAACACAAGAACTCAAAATGTGTGTGTGTTTGAAGATTCACAGGCCAGGATAACATAAAGGACCCCATCACAGCTGGCAACCAGAGATGTGCATTGCTACTATTGAAGTTGATGTGCCAGGCTTTAATTGATACACTGGTGGCCAATCAGAGAACATTGGCCCAGCTTAACCACACACACGCACAGCAGAGACAGGAACACAGGAGCCAGTAAGACTCCCTGGAGGCTGGTAAGATCAATGGCGATAAAATACCATTGCTGATTGTTGTAAGAAAAAAAAAGTTTAAATCCTATTTGAAAATCAATACAGAAAAAATAAGAGCTACAACTGCAAAAATTCATTGAGGTACTTCATTTTAAAGTCTCTCAAGCACAAACCTGAACCTAAAAATACCCAGCACTAAATGCTTCAATAACACTTTGACTAAACTGCTTTTCTCAGACAGGCAGCAGCAAAAAAAAAACTGTTTACAAACCTGTCACATATCTATATTTGATTTGAAATCCGAATAATTTGTACCTTTAAATATGATTTAATGTACACTTTTCAGTCACTCGGTAAAGCACTTAATATTGTCTGAAGTGCACATAATTGCATAATACAATACAATTCTCTTTCACTCAACTTTTTTCTTATACAGTTTAACATGTGGTGACCAGTAACAGTCATAAAGATTGGATATGAAAACCAAATCGGATTTGAACAGTTCTTGTGCCAAAGTCTACTTCATTGTATCAATTACATCAGGACTATACTGGCATTGTGTTTTGATTGGCATTTTTTCTGGTTGTCCTAGCACTTGACTGGCACACTGTGACTGCTGGTCATAATAAAATGTACACATTTTCTTGGCAGTCGCTTCAACAGCAAAGTATCTTCCAAGAAAAAAAATACTGAATGTTTATCAGAGAATTATACTAGTGAGAAGAGCCATAGTAGATGAAAGTGATCAGTAATATGAGGGTATTGTCTCACTTACACATAAGGCTAGGGTGGCCATTTCCATAACACCAAAAAGGAGGACAATTTGCGGCATTTAGTGAAGCAAGAATAATTGCATAGGACTCTGGTGTACTCGCAACTACAATACAATTTTGTCCATCATATCGATAGTATCATGATACAGTGATTCATTGCCAGACCATTTGATCTATGATATATCTTGAAGTAGCCCTATGTGTAAGGCAAAAAAAGTGTTTGTTCACAGTATTTGTACTTATTCAAGACAATGTGATGTCGGTTTCAAAAACTGACCACTGAGATGAACCTGTCTTGCAAAGTGCCTGAAAACATAACATTTCTGGATTTCTGGAAATAAAAGAAATACATAAATAATCTGGCACAGTGCCAAATCCATGAAAAGCGTCTCTGCTGCTTTTTGATATAAATTCGTGCTCTTTTGTCCATTCCGGATTAAAAGAGGTCTGACATTTCAGCATGTTAACGTTATGATATGACGTAGCCAGCACGTCGTGGAGGCTTGTTTACGTTTTTAACTAATGATATATCAGATATTTATTTGACACCGCTTTCAGCCAATCATTTGTTTGACCAGAGATCTTACATTAGACGCTATGCTGCTGCTTCCCAATAAAGATTCTAGAGCGGGGGTTTTTAGCAACTTTTCAGCGCAACTCCAAAAAGGAGGACAAATGAGTGTCCGGCTTGAGGCAGCGCCAAACGCCGGACAGGGGGCTTAAAATCCGGACTGTCCAGCCAAAATCCAAACGTATGGCCACCCTAATAAGGCTGGATCACTGGGAGTGCAGTGAGGGGGGGCAGGGC
The DNA here is from genome assembly GCF_949357685.1 of Gobio gobio. Classification (NCBI taxonomy): domain Eukaryota; kingdom Metazoa; phylum Chordata; class Actinopteri; order Cypriniformes; family Gobionidae; genus Gobio; species Gobio gobio. Next base: position 47,443,907 of record NC_137098.1, read on the forward strand.
CTTCTACATCAGGGGTTGGACAGGATCAGACAGCCCAAGTCAGCCACAGAACCCATTTGAGAGGAAGCAGAGCACTAATGTCTGCTCACAAACACACATGTTTCTGACCCATAATGGTTTCACTATTTTAGATGCAATGTTTTGAACGTGTAGGGTTAGGGGTTAAACAAACTGAATGTGAATGCATGTGAAAACCAACTTCTCTAACAAACCTGTTGATATCTTTACATTTAACGTAAAGCAATTGATGAGACTTTCAGATCCCAAAAATTGGTCAAAAAAGGTTTTCATATTATTTGGATATTTTTTTTAAATGTGGTCCTCACGAGTATGTTTAAGTAAATATGTTTAAGTAGGTACACACACACACACACACACACACACACACACACACACACACACACTCTCTTACGTACGTACGTCTGGATTACCATCTTTGAGGGGACTCTCCATAGACATAATGTTTTTTATACTGTACAAACTATATATTCTCTACCCTTACACTAACCCTACCCCTACCCCTAAACCCATCACACAAAACCTTTCTGATTCATACACTTGTTTCCCATGGGGACCTCAATTTAGGTCCCCACGATGACACAAGTCCTCATGAGTCTGTGCATTCAGGTTCCCCACAGGATAGAAAAACATGAACACACTCTTCAGATTTTTAATCAGATATTTAAATAAAAAAAAGTTGCTGGGAGGGAAAACGAGGCAAAACAAATCACATTTTTCTGGAGTTTATCTGAACAGATTAACATCTGACAGTTTTGGTTTATACACCAACAAAATTATTCAAACATCCCCATCTTTTATATGTCGCATGATCTCTTAGAGCACAACATACTTGAATTAGTAATCAAAGGTGTTCATATGGAGTTCCCCAGAAACTGACATGGGGTCTTCTGTGTCATTTAAATGTAAATAACACACATTAAACAAGAAAAATGTCCAACATATAACCCAAAAGAAAACATCCAATGAGAAACATAGCAATGAAGATGCTATCTGACATGTGAAAATGTTTATCCTCTTATGTTCATCACTTTCACAAGAACGCTTTGAAAAGCAAGAACTGCATGAACAAATGAATGCATTCTTCCTGTCATCAGTGACTCCATAGCGAATCCATCTTTGACACTCCAACTACAGACTGATAAAGAGAAGTAATGACCCGTACACACAGAGCATCTAATCCTGCTAATGATGTATAGTTTGTAATGCTTAATCACAAGTGCCAAGGCAGATATGCAGGTAATTAGCAGAAAAAGTCAAGTTCTGTTTATGCAAATTCAGTTTATTTACCAATGTAAAATTTGGGTTGATCCAACCATCAAATTGGTTTAGTTTTAGCCTATAATGAGGATATAATAAATAATCATATATTGTCAATTTTATTGCCAATCAAATCTATGAGCTTCTTAACTTGAAAACAGGGAGAAGAAGTGAAGGAGTGTGGGCTTTATGAGTGTTCGTCTGGCAGTAGCACTAAGGGCCATTTTTCACCTCTCTCTTTCCCCAGAGGATTATAAATAGATCTGTACCCACCTCCCTTCCTGCTGTTAATCTACCAGGCAACATGTGTTACATACACAAATGCATGATTACACACATCAAAAAATCAGTAAGAAAAGCATCTACATTGAAGTGGCTTTCCATTTAGTTTTACAATTATTTTATTGGCAGACACTTCCTGACCAGAGCAACCAACAGAAATCAGGCACTCATTACTTCAACATATGTATAGCAAGAGGAAGCCAAGATTTGCAAATATATATTTTTTGCATATACACACACAGTGCTGTGCAAAAGTCTTAGGAACGTTAGTATTTTCACGAATAACTAAATGTTATTAAGCAAGTTATTTCTATATTTTGCTGTAGTGTGTCAGAAGAAAATATCAGTTTACGTTTCCAAACATTCCTTTTGCCATTGTAATATTCCAGTGAGATTTTTGTATGCACAATAGGCGTGTCGAAATTAATCGTTTCTTCGATGCATCGCGATGCAGACGAGGACGTTTCGGTATCGGTTCAGTAACAGACCATAACCGATTATAATGTACTGATTATTTTCTGACGTCATTTGTCACGCACGTGCTTTGTCGCGGTAGCATACAATGGCCGAGAGAGGCGAGACGCGAGTGCAAGTAATTAAAATGCTACAACTACTTTAAAAGCAGACATCTGGGTACATTTCGGCTTTAATGAACAACCTGGTAAGCACGACCTGGAGAACACACAGGTCAAAGCTTGTGTAAATAAAAGCTATCCGATTTATCAAAACGATTTCATTTACACTTGGGCACATAAATGCATCTCCGCAAAACGTATTTAAATCCGATCTTCAATTCCCGCACTATATGCAGATTTATTGGAATTAAAATCACCGAAAACAACAGATATGAGCTGCATTTTATTGATCATCAGCTAATTTCAAAATCAGAGGCCACAATAGGAGAGAGCGCGGCAACAGCACTGGGAAGATCATTCAGTTTCTTTACTTTTAATGAATGTGATTGTATGTTGAGCACCTACGACTTTACTTTTGGTAGTTTGTGCGCTGGCTTGATGAAGAGATACACAGCTGTTCGTCTGTGGCTATGCGTGCTTCAGTGGCGCTGTCATATCGGGCTATAACATGTCATATAGTCCATAACACGCTCTCACACGTTCATTTTTATACCATTATGCATAAAATTTACATATATGGTTTCAACAACCAGATTTAGACTTTAGCTTTCACTGTAATGCGGCCCAGACCACCTCCTGAAGTGGCTTTTAGTATTTTGTGTATTTGTTCTAAATGCTCCTGTTGTCTTCTGTGCCCAGACTTGAGTTTTGTTTGATACATTCAAGAAGTGTGTTTTCTTTGAGCAGGTAAAATGAAAGGTTCAGTTCATATAACTGACTGACAAAATTGTATACATGAGGATGCAGTGCATCGTCAATGCATTGTGATATCGAATTGAACCGAATCAAACCAAACCGTGAGACCAGTGTAGGTTCACACCCTTAAGGCCTGTTCACACCGGGACGATTTTCGCGCGTGTTTATCGCCGACGTTTAACGCCTCGTGACTAAACAATGGGCGCCAATGTGAGTGTGCACACAGACGTGCAAAACGGCAGGCGTAAAAGCGTCATTAAAAAAAACCGCCTTGGGTTCGTTTTTTTTATTTTGACGCGGCGCGTTAAAAACTGGCCGACCAATGAGATCAGCGCTTTTGTTCACGTGGCTGGAGCTGCTGAAGTGACAGTAAAACAGGACTTGGTGGCGCTCAAGCACAAAAACGGTCTTGCCGAGCACACATTGATACGACGAAGAAGTAGTAAGTAGACAAAGAAGAAGATGAGCTGATAATGCTGCTTGGCAGTTAGCAAAAAGTGTGTGAATGGTTTTGGCCATACACATAATATATCTGTGGTTTTGGCAAGCACGTAAATACTGTCGCTCTTCTTCTTCTGTGTGACAAGCGAGTGTCAGAAGCGTAAAGTGCCGCAGCACCACCTTGTGTACCGGGAGCGCAATCTACTGAATGTGCATGTTCACTCGGCGCATCGCCAGTGAAAATCGCTTGGGTGTGAACACTCAAGACGTGCCGAAAAACGTCTCGAAAAACGCTGGCGAAAAGCGTGTGCGATATTCGTCCCGGTGTGTACAAGCCTTTAATGTACAAGGAGTCTAAAAACAGCCGGTTTTTGGTTTCTTCATGTAATCCTGAACTCGATGATGGTGAGATCAGATCTCCGTGTGGATACCGGCTGCTGTTAGACTCCCTGTGCATACACAAAACTCACTGGAATATTACAAGTAAAATGGCAAAAAGTACCGTTTAGAAATATAAACTAATATTTCCTACCAACACACTACAGCAAAAGATATAAATAACTGGCTTACATTTTTTTTTTTTGGTAAAAATATACTTTTGCACTGTACATATTGCTAAATATTACTGATCAAGCACATTTAATTACTATAGCACGGAAAAAAGATTATGAGCGACTATTTCCATATAACAAAAATCTGACTTCCTGAAGGGAAAGCATAAAATAAGATGATTAAGAAAGTGACACCATTTCAGAGGCTAACAGAAAAAGTGATGATCAACAGAGAATACTGCTGGGTGTGAGCAAAACAACAAGATCCGCTTAACTTATTCTAAAGCTTTATCCACCACACAGATGTACAGAGGCTTAATCAGACAGTTGCTTGCATAAAACGAAAAACACACATAAAACACCTGCTCCCATATAGACCATTTACTGATCCTCTCAATTTATAAAAGTGCACCGCAAATCAATAGGGATTATGTTCCAGAAAACAGTATTGATAATACGACAGATTTTCATAAAAATAAAAAGAGGGCATGATTGGCCTTTTTGGAAATGGCTGTAATTTTGTTTAATCGATCTGGACAGATCGAAGATAATCTATAGCACTATACAGGTACGTTTAAAGTGAATTACTGCAAACTTGATTTATTTTTAAAAACAAAACAAATCTATATTTGCCAGTTGGCCATTGTTGGAAGCTTGTTATTAATACACATGGGAATGCATGTTTTGTTTTTTTGTTTTTGCACTGAACTTGTCTTGTTTGGGGGTTCATGGCATGAAAACAGAGAACATTTTTTAATTAAGGTTCAGCATTTCAGTTTAAGTTTATTACCTACATCATTTCATTTAGAGTCTAATTATTATTCTTTTTACCTATAATGAAACATCAAAATAAATTATTTTCCAACAGAAAACAAACCCACATTCATTAAGCATTCCAATAATAATCAACCATGTGCTACAAACAAAAATAAATATGTAGAGGAAACCACTGAGTATGAGGTTGATCTGGATAAAAAAAAAATTGGTCATTTGGTTCAAAGGTCCACAAGAAAATCTGGGTTGTCAAGTCAGGCACTTTTTTTTCCAGCTGACCACATAAAAAAAGAAAAAATCTGCAGGTGCCATTTTGCAAAGTTGACTTCAATTACTTGACTGTAATGGAACACATGACCCCTAATTTCACAGATCAAAGGAGGAGTATGCATACGTCAGCATACAAACTGAGTGAGTGAGCACTATTTCAATCCCCGGTAAGCCACTTAAAGACCTTTATAAAGGCAGTTTGCCATGAAATGTTGCATTACGAATCATTTCTCGACTCAGGAGTAAGAAAGTGACAGAATAGCATTAATATTATCTCCGTCAAAAGAGACGAGATAGCTGAAAGATCAACTGAAGTAATTCCAAGTCATTACAACATGTGGATTTAACTTATATGTCACAAAAGAAGAAGAAGAGTGACACAGGTTTCTAGACACAAAGCGGAGTGACTAAAACCCCCTACACTACAGTCAAATAAATAAATTAACACAAATAAAACTAAATGAATCAATATAACACATTGGGCCCCATCTGAGCGCATGGCGCAGGTGCACTTAGGGCGTGTCCGAATCCACTTTTGCTAGTTTAACGATGGAAAAAATGGTCTGCGCACCAGGCGCATGATGCAAAAGGGTTGTACCTAGTCTTATGGGTCTGTTTTGGGCCTAACGTGCAGGGCGCCTGACTTGCCTCTACTTTTCTTTTATTTCCACACCCATTCTAGCAGTTAGCATCAAGTGCCATATATAATTTTAAACAGGAGCACATGAAGTTTCCATCTAGCTCATTTGAAGTCCCAATTTTACATTTATTTAGTCTGAGAATGGGTTAAATTAATAGAATTTTAAGAAAAACGGCAGCAAACTTTTGTGTTTTTACTGTGAACTCAAAACAGAACTTCATGAAGTTTGGATTTTTTCCTTTAGAAAGTTAGACTTGGTTGTTTTAGACTTCCAGATTAAATTTTGTCTACATGTAACTATCCCTCAGCAAGTTATAGCCATTTATTATAATATTATTCTAAGCGTTTTTGAGTGAAAACAGGTGTATTTTATTTACTGACAATGTACATGTGTCCCACAAAGTTCAGTGAGTGATTGTTATACAATAACAGAACACTGTAAAAAAAACACTGTGTAAAACACAAACTACATACAAATAGAGAAATATGCTGACTTTTGTGTGCTGTGCTATGTGAGAGAGTGCTCTGCATGCGTTTATTTCATTTTACAGCATACGGATTGGATTAGCGGTTTAAAAGTTATTAAACATTTTAGAACAAGTTATTTTTGTCTAGGTCTTTAAGGGTTAAACCAATCAGAGTCTCATCTCACATTCCCTTTAAATGTCAGTTGCGCTTGCACAATAGGGCATTCGCTATTTACATGGCGGAATTTGTGAGTGAAAAGACCGAACACTTGTCCAGAGAGGAATTATTTTATTTTTGTAATATATTATTATAATATATTTGCATATTACTAACACATCCTTTAAATAACACAAAAAATACTGCGCTATTGACTTTAGACCAGGTTTTGTTGGTCAATGGCAGTCATTTTCAGTTGTCTTAAAAAAGCAATGCGCCAACAATGCGCCTGAACACTCCTCGTTTTCAGACCAGTATGCCAATGGTCGAACAGATGGGCGCGAGTGCATTTGCCATTTAAACAACGTGGCGCTAGACGTGAAAATGGTAACTGCGTTGGGCTGAAACTAGCAAAAAATGCATTGGGTCGGGTGTATGACAGGGCCCATAGCCTCTGGTAGCTTATTCATTTTAAGAAATTACAATATGATAAGACATACATTTTCAATAAATGGTTTTATTGTATTAATATTATATTAATATTGTACTGTATTTAAACTGTATACTATAAATATAACTTTGAGAAAAAAAACGCACTTCCACGAATATAATTCTTAAGCTTAGTATCTGTAAACAGCAATTTTTATGCAAAGTTTATTCGTGTATCTGTTTAAAAATGTCTACAACTGAACTAGTTAAAAAAAACAAAAAAATAAAAAAATAAAAAAAAACACACAACTGTAAATGAGATGGACGTAAAGCTTTTGTTCCCATCCAGGATTCTTAAAGAGCCATTCAGATGATACATGTTGAATATTTATTTTCATAGTTCTGTCATTTATTCACACTGAATGCAGGATACATGACAAGCAATATTACATTTTGCTATTCAGCCAAACTGCTTTCCTGGATGGATGCCAATGACACTCTCCAGCACCTTCATTTAACGGGAGGACGAGGGCGCATAAAAATAGTCATGTCAAGTTGAAACTCCTCATTGTCACCATCATTAATCAACGGCTACATTTACAAATGATGTTTACTGTTATTACAGCATTAAGAATCCATTACTACATTTGTTAAAGCTGCATCCGTAATCAGCTGTCAACTTCTCCTCGCTCTGCTTTTCTCTAGCGCCTTCAGCCATTCTGGATATCAGCTGGTCTTTATCGCGGTCGCAACGTGGGTGCTAAATATTTCACAAAGCAGACACTCTGTAAAGAGGAACAGCGTCAAAACTATGACAGTCTCCCTACAATAAACCATGACATGTAAGTTCCAAAAACAGCATGTTAATGATGCGTCACCACCACAATAAACTCCCAGAACCATCCATCTAGGGCCTTCAAACTATACAGACATATTTTCACAAAAGCAGGCCTATTTGAAGATATTAAAAGACATTCAAAGAAAAGAACGTTATAATACACATTTTTCATTATGAGCGAGGAGACTGTACTTCAACCTGGCAGTCTGACACTTCACTTAACACCCTGCTCTGGGTGAAATATACTGTAATTATACACACACACACACCGCATTACTTTAGCTGGCCATTTATCAAAGAGGTTATGCAGTACTGCAGAATTATTAAAGCATTTTGAAGATGTAGATATGTCAGATTTGTGACTAAAGCTAGAATGAACTATTTGCTGTACTACGAAATTGATACATTGTATCATGATGACCGTCGGCACATACGTTTCAGTGACAAAGATTTAAAGGCAAAAAAACAGAATCCTTCCTTACTCTCAGCTCCCTAGAAAATGTTTATGAAAGAAAGAAATTACGGCAAAGATGCAGTGATATAAACTCTCCCCATTTATTTTAACACCAGCCATCCATCATCATCATCATCATCGTGGCTCCACATGTGGTGAGCAGTGAACATTAAACTGCGAAAATTCATTTTCTTAATCAGTATTTTTGCCTTGATTTTCCCCTTGCCTAAAACATCTAAACATCATTAAAACGAGAAGCCAAATTGTGGTTTAAAAAGATAATAAGGCTTGTTTTCAGAAAATATATCTTGAAATAAGTTTATTACCACAATGGCAAATATTTTCCCCACATGTGGGGAGCACTAAATTGAGAAAAATTATTTTCCTAATCAGTATTTTTGTCTTGATTTTACCTTGCTCAAAACATGTTTAAACACCATTAATACATGAGAAGCAAAATTGTGGTTTAAAAAGGCTTGTTTTCAAAAAAGATAACTTGAATAAAGTTTATTTACATTTGTTTGTTTGTTTTATGCATAAAACGCTTAATTTTTTTCAAATTTAAGCTAAAAAAAAATAGAAGAAAGAAAATAGGGAAAGACAAATGGTTCATTTGGAATATATTCTCAGAACAAACAAGTCTCAATATATCTTATGCAACTTCTCAAGTAAATAATCCAGTTTTAAATGTATTTAGATACAGTTACTGGAAAACAACAAAAAAATGTTTTTGCTGGATGCGAAAACGTGGAGGACAAAACTACCGGTGCTCACCAGAAACAAATGTAGCATCTGCCAGGCAGCCTTTCTGCATAATAACATCCTTTTAATCACACAGTCATGAGTGATATTGACATCTTACTCCAACAAGAGCGCAGGAAGTGTGGATTGCTACAGCTGAACCTGAGGAATAGGAAGCGTCCAGTGAGTCCTACAACCCCTGGCATAGTACCAGCAGAGCATGAGTAGGTAGCACTAGGTGTATAGGGATTCAGAATATAGAGAACGTGAGAAGAGTCTCTACAGTGGCAACATCCGTTGACTTTTAAAACTGAGAAGGGTGCATCTTTTGCACAGCTTCACCACATGGCTTTACCCTGGCAATGACAAGCAAGGAGAGATACATCTCAGGAGGACAAGATAAAATAGAAGGAGATACACAGAATGAGAACGTGCACCAGGGTGAAGGTGAACACTAGGACAAACCTTTTTCCTCCCCAGAACAGAATACATGACAGGAGGATGGATGCAGGCTACAACAAAGGCACAATATTGAGGTATCCATCATCACAGGACTTCTGTGGACCTCATATATCTAGCGCTACTTCAGGACATCCGCATTTTACCATATGCTGTGCTACACCACAAACACTGTTTTTCCCGCATGCCTTTATATAGATTCGTTTAGGAGATCCCATCAAAGGCAAAACACACCGTCCCAACTCATCCACTCCCCACAGCTGGTATAAAACTGACGTACCTTTCGTGTCCCTTCAGAAGATTTTTCAAGGCAAGCTTTGATGTGTTTTGACGCCATGTGTCTCACATCAAAAGAAATAGCAGCGGATGTGATCAGCAACACTGTGTTGCGGAGGACAGTTTACCTGCACCCCCTCCCAGCCAAAAAACACACACAAGATAACAGGGATATCTCACTGAGCAACAAGAGTGGCTGAAAAAAAGACGACAGACAGTCTGTGGCGTGCATTGCATCATGATAGCAGATAAAGTGCTCACACTTTATATTGTCTAGACCGCATAATTGATAATGACTACAATGGCTTATTTGAAGTCAGTTCTCCTTGGGGGTTCTCAAATCAAGATATAAATGAATCTTGCTATTTACGGCAAATGAATTCCAGCAGTCGTCGTGGAGCCGTTACGGTGCCCGCATGAAAGGGACATGATTGCGTGTGGAAAAATAAAAACGATTAGTGCAAGGATGCAGCTGGATTTGTGGGCTAACCTGCACCTGTGCATTTGTTTGCATCAATCGAGTGTGTGTAATCGAGTTTCCCCCAAAGTCCCTCTTGCCTTCCTGAGCGGCACTCTTCTCTTCTACACAGTGTCTAAATGCCACATTCTGCTTTCACAGTTATTTGGCATCTCAGGGTTCCCTCGGGGCTCTGCACTGATCCGCTGTGAGTCTTGTGCTAAGAGCGCAGGGATCCAGGCATTTCCCCATTTTCAAACCAGCAGCTGTCAGGGAGCATATGAGTAGCAACTGAATGACACACGCCACGAGTGTTGAAGCGGGCCGCTCCTCAGAAGAATTACAATTAGACTCTGGGTTAGCCAGTGAGAGACTAAGACACAACTCACAAGAGTACAATGACAAAAAAAAATATAATAAAAAATAAAAATAAAATTCTTTTGAGGGGGATGTGGATGTTATAGCTCCTCCCACAGTTCCTATAGTTATTTTTGTGAAGAAAACGCCAAATACTTATAGGCCAAAGGACCTAATTTCTTGCCCCCACATAATCAAGTTTTGTATCTTAATGTTTTTATTAACAAGAAGATATTGTGAAAACTAATTACCTGCATATATATGTATATATATATATATATATATATATATATATGTATATGTATATGTATATGTATATGTATATATATATATATATATATATATATATATATATATATATATATATATATATATATATATATACACACACACACACATATATATATACACACACACACACACACACACACACACACACACACACACACACACACACACACACACACACACACACACACACACACACACACACACACACACACACACACACACACACACACACACACACACACACACACACACTCACCTAAAGGATTATTAAGAACACCATACTAATACTGTGTTTGACCCCCTTTCGCCTTCAGAACTGCCTTAATTCTACGTGGCATTGATTCAACAAGGTGCTGAAAGCATTCTTTAGAAATGTTGGCCCATATTGTTAGGATAGCTTCTTGCTGTTGATGGAGATTTGTGGGATGCACATCCAGGGCACGAAGCTCCCGTTCCACCACATCCCAAAGATGCTCTATTGGGTTGAGATCTGGTGACTGTGGGGGCCATTTTAGTACAGTGAACTCATTGTCATGTTCAAGAAACCAATTTGAAATGATTCGAGCTTTGTGACATGGTGCATTATCCTGCTGGAAGTAGGCATCAGAGGATGGGTACATGGTGGTCATAAAGGGATGGACATGGTCAGAAACAATGCTCAGGTAGGCCGTGGCATATTTTAAGGGGCCTAAAGTGTGCCAAGAAAACATCCCCCACACCATTACACCTCCACCACCAGCCTGCACAGTGGTAACAAGGCATGATGGATAGGGTTGGGCATCGAGAACCGGTTCCAACTTGGAACCGTTTAAAAAATAACGATGCCATTGGAATCGTTTAGAAATGTTGTGTTCGATTCCGATCATCGGTTCCAAACGCGCACGTTTTCGGAAGTGCTTGCCGCGCTCGTTTGTTCTGTTGCAGCCATGGAGCACGGTAAGCGCCGCTCAAAAGTGTGGCTTTATTTCACTTTAAAAAAAAAAAAAGCCTGGGTCGGCACGTGAAAAGTGCACAGTGCAACACATATGACAAACTTATTTCTTGCACGGGAGGATGCACTACAAATATGTGGTGTATAAATTAACGAGTGTAGCGTGTTTAAAATGCTGCGCAGGTCCTCCTCGGGCAACCCTGCGCTAACCAACGTTATTAAAGGGATAGTTCACCCTGAAATGAAAATAAAGCCTTCTTTTACTTACCCTGATGTTGTCCCAGTGCCCTATGTCCTATGACATTTAAAATACTGTTCCTGCAAGCGTTCCTTTCTATTATGTCAGTGAATGGCGATCAGCTAAAACATTTCAAAAAATAAACAAATGTATCACGCAACGATACAGGGAGACGCGCGCCATATGGAAAGTGTTCAGGGGGCACACTATAAGGTTTTGCCAGAAAGAAACCGTATTATTCAGTCAAAACACTGAGCTCGGCCGTTATTCTGAGCGCGCTCCTCTGTGTACACTATGAGCCGTCAGCAGCCGCCGGCGCTCATGCCTACTATAATAACTTGCACTGTTGTCATTGCACCCACGATAAGCACACACACACACATAACCATTTTGAGAAATCAAGCTCAATAGAAAAAAAACGCGATTCTCGTCTTTTCTATAACGTATATGATAAGAAATAATACTAATAATATAACCTCCTTAAGTGAATATTGTGTACCGGTTGTCATGACAATATTGCACAAGGCTACTGCGGCTTGGAGTGCGCACACACAGGAACACGCGCATTTAAACAACAGCTGGGTGAGTAAAAGATGGCTTTATTTTCATTTCAGGGTGAACTAACATTATCCAACCTCATCATAATCAGGTAAGTGATTGTAGTGTAATAACAAAGCCCTTGACCAAATTGCGAATTGTGGTGAACAACAACGTTACTGAAATTATTTTTCGTAGATAAATGTAGCTATACGCAAATTGCCCACGCTAGTAGCAGTCCTAATATGACTGCGGTTAATGCTATTGTTAAGCCGGGACTCGGTGTGAAATTCCATTCACCTTTGCAGCAAAGCAAGTGAAAATGCCAGCGGAGAAAGTCCCAAAACTAAAACTCATTATTGAATCAAAATACAATTTTCCTCTGTGAAAAGAGCCTGTGACATGTTGTGACTCCACCCCTCAAAGAATCGGAATCGAGAATCGAAAAGAACCGTAATCAAAACTAAGAATCGGAATCGGAATCAGAATCGTTCAAATCAAAACGATGCCCAACCCTAATGATGGATCCATGTTCTCATTCTGTTTACTAGGGATGCACCGAATATTCGGCCACCGAAAATTTTCGGCCGAAAATGCCACAAAAGTGCATTTTCGGTTTTCGGCCGAAAGACTTTAATCACCGAAACAACATGGCCGAAATGTTGTGATGACGCGAACAGAAACCGCGACCTGCACGTGCTTGTCTGAAGCAGCATGTCTGCGGTGTGGACGTATTTCAGTATATCTGAGAAACACCCACGTCTGCTCCATGCACAAGCACTGACAGCCAGAGTTCATGTTCTCGATGAGAAGAGAACCAGACTTCACTGTGAAACCGAACGCAATCTTTAACAGTGGGCATGTTTTAAGCGCGGAACACACTTCAATCTGGCGGCAGCGCGCGCGTGAACATGATCATCTGTGAGCGCAATCGATCATCTCTTTCTTAAGAATAAACATGAATGAACATCTAAGGTGTGTTGAGGATACATTACAACTTACTGTCACGTATCATATGTGGTGTAATCTCTCAGTCAGTGTTTCAACAGCAGAAAGACCTCTATATAACTGCTGTAAACTAAACAGTCATGTAGCATCATTTACCTCAGGCACCTCAGTGTCCACAGCTGTTAGTTTACTAGAAAAATCAACTCTTTCAATAAATATATGACCTATATTAGCCGTTAAATTCCTTATATTCTACTTAACCTGTTAATGACATCTTGATTATTTCATGTATGTTTAAAGGAACTGTATGTAGGATTGTGGCCAAAACTGGTACTGCAATCACTTTCAAATTACTGTAGAGCAGTGTATTCCCTCTCCCCCTCCTTAGACATTTTTTTATCCAAAAAGTTTGTAGCTGCAGCTGTGGTAACTAGAGCAGAGCTGGCAACCCGGATGCCGAAACACTACTGACTTCGTGATTGGTAGATAGGTGGAGGTTGGCGCTTCAGGCCAAAACACAACATGTCAACATCAACATCAGTTGAGGGCTGCAACTTCACTTTTAAAATGACAATATCCTGGCCAGACTACTGTTGTCAGTGATATAAGTATTTGAAATTAACATGATTTCTTAATGTCTAGTGACATATCAGGGCCATTTTATGATTAATTGAAATACATTTCTTATATACCATCCATCTTCTTCCGCTTATCCGGGGCCGGGTCGCGGGGGCAGCAGTCTAAGCAGAGATGCCCAGACTTCCCTCTCCCTAGACACTTCCTCTAGCTCTTCCGGGGGGACACCGAGGCGTTCCAAGGCCAGCCGGGAGACATAGTCCCTCCAGCGTGTCATTGGTCTTCCCCGGGGCCTCCTCCCGGTTGGACATGCCCGAAACACTTTCCCGGGAAGGCGTTCAGGAGGCATCCGGAACAGATGCCCGAGCCACCTCAGCTGTCCCCTCTCGATGTGGAGGAGCAGCGGCTCTACTCCGAGTTCCTCCCGAGTGACTGAGCTTCTCACCCTATCTCTAAGGGAGCGCCCAGCCACCCTGCGGAGAAAGCTCATTTCGGCCGCCTGTATCCGGGATCTTGTCCTTTCGGTCATGACCCAAAGCTCATGACCATAGGTGAGAGTAGGAACGTAGATTGACCGGTAAATCGAGAGCTTCGCCTTACGGCTTAGCTCTTTCTTCACCACGACAGACCGGTACATCGACCGCATTACTGCAGAAGCTGCACCGATCCGTCTGTCAATCTCCCGTTCCATCCTCCCCTCACTCGTGAACAAGACCCCTAGATACTTAAACTCCTCCACTTGGGGCAGGAACTCTCCACCAACCTGGAGTGGGCAAGCCACCCTTTTCCGACTGAGGACCATGGCCTCGGATTTGGAGGTGCTGATCCCCATCCCAGCCGCTTCACACTCGGCTGCAAACCGTCCCAATGCATGCTGAAGGTCCTGGTTAGAAGGGGCCAACACGACAACGTCATCCGCAAAGAGCAGAGACGAAACCGTGTGGTCCCCAAACCTGACACCCTCCGGCCCTTGGCTGCGCCTAGAAATTCTGTCCATAAAAATTATGAACAGAACCGGCGACAAAGGGCAGCCCTGCCGGAGTCCAACATGCACCGGGAACAAGTCTGACTTACTGCCGGCAATGCGGACCAAACTCCTGCTTCGGTCATACAGGGACCGGACAGCCCTCAGTAAAGGACCCCGGACCCCATATTCCCCCAGCACCCTCCACAGGACGCCGCGAGGGACACAGTCGAATGCCTTCTCCAAATCCACAAAACAAATGTGGACTGGTTGGGCAAACTCCCATGAACCCTCCAGCACCCTGTAGAGGGTATAGAGCTGGTCCAGTGTTCCGCGACCAGGACGAAAACCACACTGTTCCTCCTGAATCCGAGGTTCCACTATCGGCCGGATTCTCCTCTCCAGTACCCTGGCATAGACTTTCCCGGGGAGGCTGAGAAGTGTGATCCCCCTATAGTTGGAACACACCCTCCGGTCCCCCTTCTTAAAAAGAGGGACCACCACCCCGGTCTGCCATCCCAGAGGCACTGTCCCCGACCGCCACGCGATGCTGCAGAGGCGTGTCAGCCAAGACAGCCCCACAACATCCAGAGACTTGAGGTACTCAAGGCGGATCTCATCCACCCCCGGTGCCTTGCCACCGAGGAGTTTCTTGACCACCTCGGTGACTTCAGCCCGGGTGATGGACGAGTCCTCCTCTGAGCCCCCAGCCTCTGCTTCCTCAATGGAAGACGTGACGGCGGGATTGAGGAGATCCTCGAAGTATTCCTTCCACCGTCCGACAACATCCCCAGTCGAGGTCAACAGCCGCCCATCGCCACTGTAAACAGCGTTGGTAGGGCACTGCTTCCACCTCCTGAGGCGCCGGACGGTTTGCCAGAATCTCTTCGAGGCCAGCCGATAGTCTTTTTCCATGGCCTCACCGAACTCCTCCCAGGCCCGAGTTTTTGCCTCCACGACCACCCGGGCTGCAGTCCGTTTAGCCTGTCGGTTCCTGTCAGCTGCCTCAGGAATCCCACAAGCCAGCCAGGCCCGATAGGACTCCTTCTTCAGCTTGACGGCATCCCTTACTTCCGGTGTCCACCACCGGGTTCGGGGATTGCCGCCTCGACAGGCACCGGAGACCTTGCGTCCACAGCTCCGAGCAGCCGCTTTGACAATGGAGGTGGAGAACATGGTCCACTCGGACTCAATATCTCCAGCCTCCCTCGGGATCCGGTCGAAGCTCTGCCGGAGGCAGGAGTTGAAGATCTCTCTGACAGGAGACTCGGCCAAACGTTCCCAGCAGACCCTCACAGTACGTTTGGGTCTACCGAGTCTATCCAGCTTCCTCCCCCGCCATCGGATCCAACTCACCACCAGGTGGTGATCAGTTGACAGCTCCGCCCCTCTCTTCACCCGAGTGTCCAAGACATACGGCCGCAGATCAGATGAAACGACCACAAAGTCGATCATTGACCTACGACCTAGGGTGTCCTGGTGCCATGTGCACTGATGGACACCCTTATGCTTGAACATGGTGTTCGTTATGGACAAACTGTAACTAGCACAGAAGTCCAATAACTGAACACCACTCGGGTTCAGATCAGGGGGGGGCGTTCCTCCCAATCACGCCCCTCCAGGTTTCACTGTCATTGCCCACGTGGACGTTGAAGTCCCCCAGTAGAACGACGGAGTCCCCAGTCGGAGCACTCTCCAGCACCCCTCCCAGAGACCCCAAGAAGGTCGGGTACTCTGCACTGCCGTTCGGCCCGTAGGCACACACAACAGTGAGAGACCTATCCCCGAGCCGAAGCCGCAGGGAAACGACCCTCTCGTTCACCGGGGTAAACTCCAACACATGGCAGCAGAGCTGGGGGGCTATAAGCAAACCCACACCAGCCCGCCGCCTCTCACCATGGGCAACTCCAGAGTGGTAAAGAGTCCATCCCCTCTCGAGGAGTGTGGTTCCAGAGCCCAAGCCATGCGTGGAGGTGATTCCGACTATCTCTAGTCGGAACCTCTCAACCTCACGCACAAGCTCAGGCTCTTTCCCCGCCAGCGAGGTGACATTCCATGTCCCAAGAGCCAGTTTCCGTGTCCAGGGATCGGGTCGTCTAGGCCCCCGCCTTCGACTGCTGCCCGATTCGCTTTGCACCGGCCCCTTACGGTCCCTCCCGTGAGTGGTGGGCCCACGGGAAGGTGTCCCCACGTCGCTCCTTCGGGCTGAGCCCGGCCGGACCCCGTGGGGGAAGGCCCGGCCACCAGGCGCTCGCATACGAGCCCCAACCCCAGGCCTGGCTCCAGGGTGGGGCCCCGGCTGCGCCATACCGGGCGACGTCACGGTCCTCCTTCTTTTTGTCCTCATAAGGGGTTTTTGAACTGCTCTTAGTCTGACCCGTCACCTAGGACCTGTTTGCCTTGGGAGACCCTACCAGGGGCATATAGCCCCGGACAACATAGCTCCTAGGGTCATTCGGGTACTCAAACCCCTCCACCACGTTAAGGTGGCAGTCCATGGATTTCTTACATACAGTTCCTTTAAATAAAATGACAGACACTGTGTATAAATGATTATATTTCAACAACGAATTGGATAAAAAACTATTTTATAATTAGATTTAGAAGTTATTGCAAAAACTGCCTTATGTGAAGTTTACATGTTTGTGTACTATGTTATTTGAGTGTTGATTATTAGACCTAAAAATACATAGCAACTGAATTTAGGCTATTAGTTTGGGCTCTGTTTTTAACCTTTAATATTAATGTGCAAGTAAGGGCTCCCTATATAGTTTAGAGCAATATATTCAATAAACTTTTAGTTATAATTTAATTCATTTAAGGACAGACTTTTTTTTTTTTCAGTTAACCAATAAAAATAAATAAAAAGCCATTTTGTAAAACTGCTGTACCGAACCGTCAGTTTTGTGTACCGCTACACCCCTATTCTACAGTTAACATATGGGCTATGGCAGTCTTTGCTTTGATACACTATTATGTTGAAGGCCTACAGAGAAAATAAATGTATCTTTAAGCAGTTGCACTTGTTCTGAATGCACTTTCTTGTAGTAGTCCTACAGAGAAAAATTTTAAATGCACTAGACCTAAATGCACTTTGTTTTTATGAGAGAACATTTAATTTAAAAACCTTTCTGTAGGCCTGCACATTATTATTTAATGTACAAATGAGTGGGGTCAAGTTAAACATTTTAGTTTGAATTTTATTTTATACTGTGCATTGTTGCAATGTGCTAAATAAATATTGGCATAACTTGTAATTGATTTATTCTTTGAAACTTTAATATTAATGTATGCAATTGCAATGCCTTGATTTTAGTAAAGTTAGTACACAGTCATAGCCATAAATGCAATGGTACTAATATTTGGCATAATTTCTTTCGGTGTTTCGGTTTTCGGCTTTCGGCCAAGAATTTTCATTTCGGTGCATCCCTACTGTTTACGCCAAATTCTGACTCTACCATCTGAATGTCTCAACAGAAAGCGAGACTCATCAGACCAGGCAACATTTTTCCAGTCTTCAACTGTCCAATTTTGGTGAGCTTGTGCAAATTGTAGCCTCTTTTTCCTATTTGTAGTGGAGATGAGTGGTACCCGGTGGGGTCTTCTGCTGTTGTACCCCATCCGCCTCAAGGTTGTGCGTGTTGTGGCTTCACAAATGCTTTGCTGCATACCTCGGTTGTAACGAGTGGTTATTTCAGTCAAAGTTGCTCTTCTATCAGCTTGAATCAGTCGGCCCATTCTTCTCTGACCTCTAGCATCAACAAGGCATTTTCGCCCACAGGACTGCCGCATACTGGATGTTTTTCCCTTTTCACACCATTCTTTGTAAACCCTAGAAATGGTTGTTCGTGAAAATCCCAGTAACTGAGCAGATTGTGAAATACTCAGACCGGCCCGTCTGGCACCAACAACCATGCCATGCTCAAAATTGCTTAAATCACCTTTCTTTCCCATTCTGACATTCAGTTTGGAGTTCAGGAGATTGTCTTGACCAGGACCACACCCCTAAATGCATTGAAGCAACTGCCATGTGATTGGTTGATTAGATAATTGCATTAATGAGAAATTGAACAGGTGTTCCTAATAATCCTTTAGGTGAGTGTACGTAAGCCTGAACATATATACACCGATCAGGCATAACATTATGACCACTATACATTATAATATTGTGTTGGTCCCCCTTTTGCTGCCAAAACAGCCCTGATCCATCGAGGCATGGACTCCACTAGACCCCTGGGGAATTTGGAGGCCAAGTCAACACCTAAAACTCGTTGTTGTGCTCCTCAAACCATTCCTGAACCATTTTTGCTTTGTGGCAGGGCGCATTATCCTGCTGAAAGAGATAGATATTGGCTTTTCTACTTTTGATAGATATTGACCACTGTTGAGCGGGAACACCCAACAAGAGCTGCAGTTTTGGAGATGCTCTGACCCAGTCGTCTAGCCATCACAACTTGTCCCTTATCAAACTCTCTCAAATCCTTAGGCTTGGCCATTTTTCCTGCTTCTGCCACATCAATTAAAATGATAAAATTTTTCAACCAAAATATTAAGCAGCCCAATGCTTTCAACATTACTAATAAGCACCAAATCAGCATATTAGAATGATTTCTGAAGGATAACGTGACACATTTCAAAATATATTCAAATAGAAAATAGTTTTTTTTAATTACCATGATATTTCACAAAATTACTGTTTTTACTATACGTTTAATCAAATAAATGCAGCATGGGTGAGCATTGTATGTGAAACTGTGCATGTTATGCAAACATAAACATTTTAATAGTAGTGCTCTACAGTGTAGACTGGAAACTGGAAAGGCTACAGAAAACATGTTTAATTTGGAGGAAACAAGTCTAAGTAAAGCCCTTTACAATTCCACATGTATCTGCTCTCTACTTAAACTAAATGTAAACCCCTTCTAATCAAGGCCTCTGTACAACATTGAGGATCAATCAATGTTTTCATACTTTGAAGTGAATTCATTAATTTACCACCTGCAGGGCACCACAAAGCAGAAATTGAAGTTTAAAAAAGAAAAAAAAAAACAGCCTAGCAATATGTACAGCTTTGTAAGGCGAGAAACTGATTTAACAAAATGCCATGTGTAATTGTAAGATTCAACCACTGAATTAGCCAAGCAAAATGACCCTAACTTCATCTTATGATTGACAGTGTGAGTTCTCCATTAACATTAATGGTTTTGCGTACACCCGACTCAACTGAAGCACTGCTTGTCCGCTGCTATTAATCAGGCATTAGAAGCAGCAGCACCATCAGCCCTCACCCTCACAGGTCAGACAGAGTGAGATCTCACGAATGTGAGCTACATGCTGCTCAGCCTAGGGCTAGGAAAAGCAGGTGAGAGTGACATGCAGACATCAGAGGAGACGCATGACCTGACACCAGAGAGAGGCGACACAGAGACAGAAAGAAACTGGGAGAGACAGGGGTCACACAAGTTACAAGGGAATAAACAGTGTTTTGTGCTGAATTAATTTAGTAGGCCAGACTGTATCTGCAACAATTTCTGTACTGACTTTGATGGAAATATGGATTTTACCATTATAAAATTGTTATTGGCAACTGGAATCGTTATTAAATTAGTCAAAATATTTCAGAATCAAATCAGTGAGGGGCGGCTGATGTGCAAAACCTTATGAGTGGCAAACCAATTTAATTTCTTTGAAAAACTGCTGAGCTTTCTCTGGGGTTTTTTGGCACAGATTTCATGTGGGCCCGCTTGTGAGGCATGTTGGTATATACAAGGTAATAGAAAACGCCTTCCTTTCCTGCTTTTGCTCCTGTTCCCATTCTATCTCTCACATACACCCTCAGTCTCTTTCCGCCCTCATCTATCTTAATCTCTCCTCCTCATCATTCAGACACTCTCAGCAGTTTTCCACTGGTGGTTTGGATAGGAAAGGTTTTGGCCAGGTGGTTGGCGCTGTAAAAGGTCAGGGCCGGTGAGGACAGTCGCTCCTGCAGAGCTGCTTTCCTCTCTTCCAGGTCCTGGCAGTACTGTACGTCCGTGTTTTGAGCCAAGAGACAAAGACCAACAGCATCTCTCTGCAGTTCTTAACACTACTGCCAGGACCAACTACTCTCTCTTCTTCTCTTTCATGATGAATCTTTCACTTAGGCTACATATACATTAATCCAGATACATTTAATAATGGTGTTTTCATTTCAAATCGCTCTTTATCCACAATTAATAATGAGTGAATTTACTGTAATCTTTGCAGGAATGTAATATAAAGATTGCACAAAGTAACATTCATCTTAAAGGGGTGGTTGATCAGCTTTTTTCAAAGGCTTGATTGTGTTTATGGGGTGCAGTCTAACATGTGTTCATGCTTCATAAAAAATAAAAAATAAACATTATTTTTTTACATAATTTAGCTTTATTCTACACCACTGTGTCCCTTGTTGTAAAAACGGTCTGATGATTTCCTGGTTCTATGAAACCCCTCCCTCAGAAATACAAAATACCGCATAGTGCACGCTGTCTGGAAACTTCACGCCCCTTACCAATACGAGCATAGACTATCTATGATTACTGTGTATTGTAAACAATGCCATCAATATTGCCTTATCAATTTGAGGCCAAATCAGACCCAGAGAATTTAGTGAAGAGGATCGAGCAGGACCTGCGCAAGAACGGCTGTTACAGGACGTTTCAGAATGGTATGTTTTTTTTGTAGTTGTCTGTCTCATACTTCTTATATACGCTGTTATTTGTAAATGCTACTGCTGTTCACAAAATACACAAAATATCTATGCATTTCTAGCACATGGTGCAGTCCTCGAAGGGATTATTTGATGACAGACTGCGGATCTATAGTGATCGCTACTGACTGTAGAGCACCGTTAGTTTTGAATTTATAGAATGAGTGAAGCCAAATATCTATCACCAGAACTATGAGCACATTACAAAGACTAACTTAACTACAGTAAAGAACCATGTTTACACAGAACCATGTTTAGTGTGCTACGTAGCCAAACAAGCATGTAAACACTATAAAAGCTATAATCAAAGAATAATTTACACTGATCACATAAACACCAACATATGAAGTTCGCTGGTGGATTAAAAAGAAGTTTGTAGGTGTTTGTCGGATAAATTTTAATTAGCAATTTGGTAACTGGCTAACATTATTGGGGAAACAAGTTATGGAATAAACAAAGAATAAAACATACGTACAGGTAGTGGCCCATAAACTACAGCTTCTTTCTTTAAAGTAGGAACTGCTCCATCTTTCACAACAAGCTTTTTCACGAATCCTGCATTGAACTTGAGTAGATAGACGGCAGGACAACAACACTACCACAGCAACTTTTCCTCTTCTTGACATGGCCTCGCCCCCTTTGTTGTGTGTTCCCGGGGGCAGGGTTTATGTAAATTTCAGGGTTAGGGATGTCACTAACCCGTGAAGAAGCTCGTTGTAGTCCCTACCAGTCATTTGCTGTACTCCTAGCAATTTCTTTAAAAGAAAATATCTCCCTTTGCTTTCAACTTTGAGCGTCGCAACTTTTCCGATGTTGTTTATGTTCAACAGCAACATTACACACTAACTAAAGTTTAAAAATTGAAATCATGATCAACCACCCCTTTAAGCAACACTGTGAAAGCGAATAGCGCATGGCAAATGCTTCATATATTTATTCTTCATTCACAGCAAATAATTCATTCATGTATTTATGTATTAATGCATTCATTCATGCAGGCAGGCATTCATAGCAGTCACACACTGTTTTCACTGTCCACACTACAACGTGAAAGTCATTATCAAATTTATACACTTGGGAGAATGTCTTCAAAAAGCTCAGATTTCACAGGACAAAAAGTCATCTCAGTGTGGATGGAAGGCCAAAATGTAGAGAAAAAGATGCGTTTTCAAGTTTAGCCTAACTCTAATAGCCTCCATTATGGATGTGAAAGATATTCTGAAGCATTATTACAGTGATGGACTTTCCGATTAAACCTGTACTGGCATAATCAAGCACAACACACTCAATTTCATGAAAATTACATCTGATTTTTTTTTTCTAAAAGCAATAAATCAATCTGAAACAAAATGTGCAAGCAACAAAAGGTCTTGTCAGAAGAATTGCCTGAAGTTTTCTTCTTAAATGTAACATTTCTTCTTTCACAGATGTCATTTGTGCATTGTAACATTTAATTTCTTTTCCAGAGCTTTGATTCTGCCATGAAGATGAGGTTTCTTTGATTTTCGTGTGAGCATGAGGTGTGGAAAAGAAAAAATAAACACCTATTGCCACGTCAGTTTGATTAATTACACACCACTCCAAAAAATACACTTGAATCACGCTAACTCTAATATAGCTGCCCATCTCCCTGCCAAGCCAAATTTATGGGTGAAATGAGAGAGAAGAAGAGAAAGGTGAGAAGGGCAGGGAGGCGGATGCCGCAATCAGAAAAAAACACTGATTAGGCATTGCTGATGAGGATTTCCTGGTGACCTTTTCTTTTTAAATTTAATGTTTTTGCCACATTATTGAAAAGACAGTAAAGTAGTGATAGGAAGTGAGAGAGAGATAGGCAGAATGTGATTGGGATAGACATGAAGCCTGGTGCTTGACATGTGGAGCATGTGTGCCAAGTGCTAGACGGCAGCTCTGACCTGGGACCTTTTTCTTATTAGGAAACAATAATGTGTCCGGTCTGTTCCTCCCACCCCATGCCGATGCCACATTGAGCCTTTAATGGGACATCCATCTTGGCTTGTCACATCCTTTCCTTCCGCTCTTCACAGCCCAGAGCTAAATTATCTCCTCTTTAGATACATTCCAGAAACATGGGCGGCCTAAACACTACACTACAAAACTTGAATTATGATGATGAAATCAGGAAGTCACTACAATATGAATGTTTTCAAGAAGCAGTTAAAAGTTAAAAAGTAAATAAATTGCATACCTCTGGTGGCTTTATAAACAAGTAATATCCCAGCAGGCACACAATGTCATAAGACATTGATATTTGGTTACATTTTGGTTGCGACGTCAGGTGACCAAAATTCTACGTTAGCTCAACGTCTAATGCCAACGTTAAAGGCCTGTACACACCGGGACGAATATCGCGCGCGCTTATCGCCAGCGTTTTTCGTGCCGTTTTTCGGCGCGTCTTGAGTGTTCACACCCAAGCGATTTTCACTGGCGCTGCGCCGAGTGAACGTGCACATTCAGTCGATGCGCTCCCGGTACACAAGATGGTGCTGCGGCACTTTAAGCCTCTGACACTCGCTTGTCACACAGAAGGAGAAGAGAGACAGTATTTACGTGCTTGCCAAAACCATAGACATATTATGTATATGGACAAAACCATTCACACACTTTTTGCTAACTGGCAAGCAGCATTATCAGCTCATCTTCTTCTTTGTCTACTTACTACTTCTTCGTCGTATCAATGTGTGCTCGGCAAGACCGTTTTGTGCTTGAGCGCCACCAAGTCGTGTTTTACTGTCACTTCAGCAGCTCCAGGCATGTGAACAAAAGCGCCGATCTCATTGGTCGGACAGTTTTTTACGCGCCGCGTCAAAATAAAAAAACGAACCCGAGGCGTTTTTTTAAAAATGACGCTTTTACGCCTGGCGTTTTGCGCGTCGGTGTGAACACTCACATTGGCGCCCATTGTTTAGTCCCGAGGCGTTAAACGTCGGCGATAAAAATCGTCCCGGTGTGAACAGGCCTTAATTTGACGTCCAATACCAACGTCAGCTGATGTTGATATTTAGTTTGTAAGGTTTTTAGGTTGTGTTGTAAAGTAACCAAAATCCAACGTCGAGCCAACGTCTCAAGCCAACATCATATTGACGTCAGATTCTAACATCATTAGACGCTGATCCTTTGTTGGTTTTAGGTTGTGGTATTAACTAACCAAAATCTAATGTTGAACCAACGTCTCAAGCCAACATCATATTGACGTCAGATTCTAACATCATTAGACGTTGATCCTTTGTTGGTTTTAGGTTGTGGTATTAACTAACCAAAATCTAACGTTGAGCCAACGTCTCAACAGGAAACTCTAACATCATTAGACGCTGATATTTTGTTGGTTTTAACACATTTGTAGTGGAGTAGTCCTCCCGAAACTACTAGTGTCGCGGAGTGGGCTTGTTACGTATACGTGGTGTTGTCAGACGCAGCACGCAGTAGGCGGATGTTTGTATTGGTGCATTTCTACAGTGAGCTGAAATGACAAAGGTGTACATTTGGTAAATAAATATAAAACAACATTTATTCATTGCACAACTATTTACAACACAACCAAGGAGGCTTTAAATTGCTTGAGTTGTTTCTCCGAATTTTGTTGTTTTTAAGAAGAAAAAAAACCCTAATTGTGTCTGTTTAGTATTGTCACCTTTTCCGTTCTACTTGCCCTGCCAAAATTTTCACTGGCCCCACCACAAAAAAAGTAATAAATAAAATAAAATAAGCCCAGTATTGTTTTTGTTGTTTTTGATCCATTTAACCTTAATAAATAAGGTTATGACTCCAAAAACTACTAGCCTAACTAATATATATTGTAAATATTGTTAAAGACAATCAGTAATAACATAAGAACAAATAATCAAATTACGAGCAACAGCACAAATCAATACAGCAGAACAAACATACAAATGATGTAGGCTAATATAGGTCTAAACTAGATTTTCAGATACAAAAATAGTAAAATATTACTGCATAGTCTGCATTAAATTATATATCTCTGCATATAAATATAGATTAACCCTTATTAAAAGTTATTCCGTCAAGAGTCGTGAGTGATTTTTTTTTCTGTCTTTTGTTATCTCTACGATATTTTCCACTTTCCATGTTATACGGTAGAGGGCGCAATTACACATCTCCTGAACGAGTACAGCATCTCTTGATTAAAACAGGTGAAGAAGAAGCAGCAGCAATGACAACGATTACAGACTGGTGATATCACTGAATTCATAGTGTGAAATATCCTAAACCATTGCTTTTGGTTCCATCTAATAATTGCTCAGTCAGTTGTTTGTTGTTTCTTCTCTTTTTTGTGTACATATTCACAACAGACCTAAGTAAATGTTTAGAGATTTTTAGGTTTTAGATTTTGGAATTGCATGTTATCACTTGTGTTGCCAGAAGATAAAAACCTGGCAATCTGGGTGAGCCCATGACCTTCCATCTAGCACCAGAGTAAAACCAGTGTGACATCTGCATTAGATATGACGAACCTGACAAAAACTATGACAACCGGTTCATAATGTGTTACGTATTATTAATTATTTGTACATTTAAATTATTTTCTTTTTATATCCACAGGCTAATGACAAATGAGATAATGGCCAGTTTCAATATGAATGTAATGCAATGTCTGTCCAACGTTGGAGGTTGATGTCAATCTGGTGTTGAGTTTAGAACCCAATGTCAGATTGACGTTAACCTCCAACGTTGGACGGACGTTGCAATTTGGTTGAAAATGAAAATCGGGTTGACGTCAGAACCCAACGTCAATCTGATGTTGTGTTCTGACGTCAACCCGATTTTCATTTTCAACCAAAATGCAACATCTGTCCAACGTTTGTCAGGACTCCTGGGTGATCTTGTGTGTATGTATGTCTTACCTGTTGGTGGTGGTTCCTCACTGGTTCACTGGCTCCTCCCACTCGTTTCAGTAATTGTTCACCTGTCGTGTCTCATCAGCTGTTCTCTTTTTATAGCACTCTGTCCTGTCTCTCGTCGCGTGCTCATTGTCTTGGTTGGTTTCAGTCTCGCTGTCCGAGTCCAGTCGGTAGCTCTTTCTGTTTCTTCAGGTTCGGTCGCTGGCATCTGGAGGCTCGTCTTAGCCCAGAGTTTACCCGCCTGTGGATATTGTGAACTTGACCTCGAGTGAACTTTGCTCTGTTTTCTGGTATTACTGGTGCGCTTTGTTTTCAGGCGAGATCCAGTATCATCCAGATTCCTGTGAGCTACCTTTTTCTGTCGGACGTTGTTTTGCCTTCCGTCCAGTGTTCTGAGGTTATCGTCAGTCTCTCGCCGTGTGAGGATTTCTTTCCGGTCACCGACCAGAGTGGATTACTTCGTGGGACGCCGCGGGTGGTCTCTGTGTCGTGGACTGTGACTTTGTGATTCATCTGACGCTCTCTTTATTCCTCTATAATAAACATTGAGAACTTGCATCTGACTCCGAGACTTATTCTGACAGAATGAGCACGCCACCGATGGAGTCAGCGAGTTCGGAGAGTTCGGATACGATGTACACCGCACTTCAGCAGCAGGGAGTGATCATTGATCAGCATGCATCTCTGTTGAATGAAGCTTCCAGAGATTTTCGTGTTCTGTCCGAACAATTTACTGAACTCAGTACCCGGGTAGACCAGATGGTTTCCCAGGTCGGTGAGCGTTTTCCTCCTGCACCAGTCGAAAGTGCACCTGCAGACCGCGAGCCACACGCGGCGACACCTCCGTCCTTCGATGGCGATCCCAAGTCTTGCCGGGCTTTCTTACAGCAGTGTTCCCTTGTCTTTGCCCTTCAGCCACGGCGGTTCGCCGCTTCATCATCTAAGGTGGCGTATGTACTGACACTTCTCACCGGAAGGGCAAGGCAGTGGGGAATGGCTGCATGGGGAGCCAGGGCTTCGTGCACGGCTTCGTTTGAGGCTCTTGAAACGGAGATGTTGAGTTTATTTGATCGGTCACTTCATGGGGACATGGCAGCAGCCGAATTAGTGAGACTTTTGCAACGGACCTCTTCCGTCACGGATTATGCCATCGCGTTCAAGACGCTAGCCATCACCTGCGGCTGGAATGACGCTGCATTACGGGTTCAGTTCCTCGAGGGTCTCAACCCTGCTATCCAGGATGAGATCGCTGCACGGGATCCGCCGACATCTCTAGAGACGGCGATCGATCTGGCGTTGAGGATCGAGACACGCCACCGTCAACGTGACATCCGCCGGTCGTTTCGTCATCTCGCCGTCTCTGAACCGGTGGAATTCCCCGCATCTTCTCTCCAAATGGAGGAACCCATGCAACTGGGCAAGCTCCGTCTTACTGCCACTGAAAGACATCGTCGTCTGTCCTGTGGTTTGTGCTTATATTGCGGTAAGGCGGGACATATCGCTGCTGTGTGTTCGGTAAAAGAGTCTGCTCGCCGATGACTTCGGGAGTTTCGGT
The DNA here is from genome assembly GCF_949357685.1 of Gobio gobio. NCBI lineage: Eukaryota > Metazoa > Chordata > Actinopteri > Cypriniformes > Gobionidae > Gobio > Gobio gobio. The sequence continues at coordinate 47,471,759 of NC_137098.1, forward strand.
GGGCGTGTCGTCATTAAAGTCTCCCGTAAGCTGTACCACACTTCCAGTAATCATAAACTATAAACAGTCTTATCATTCACAGGCGTTGCTGGATTCTGGTGCGGAGGCAAGTTTTCTGGATGCCGGTGTGGCCAAATCATGGAATATTCCTTTTATTCCTCTGTCTTCTTCTCTCTCCGCCTGGACTTTAAAGGGACAGCATATGGCTGTTATCACCCATCGCACCCCCCCTGTGAGTCTGTTTGTTTCTGGCAATCATCGTGAGGAGATTGAATTCTTTTTATTAGAACATTCTCAATCACCCGTCATTTTAGGGCATGATTGGTTGACCAAACATAATCCTCACGTTGATTGGCAGAACGGTGTTGTGTTATCTTGGAAGTCTTCGTGTCATGTTTCTTGTCTCGGTCCTGCTCCTTCTCCTGTTGTGTGTTCTACTTTTCAGGTTCCGGATGTTGATCTCTCGGGAGTTCCGGCGGAGTACTCTGATCTGCGTCGGGTGTTCAGTAGAGCTCGGGCCACTTCCCTACCTCCTCACCGGTCGTATGATTGTGAAATCAAACTTCTCTCAGACACTTCTCCGCCTAAGGGTCGCATATTTTCCCTATCTAAACCAGAGAGAGAGGCTATGGATAAGTACATTAACGAATCTCTTAATGCCGGTCTCATTCGCCGCTCCTCGTCTCCAGCTGGCGCTGGATTTTTCTTTGTCAAGAAAAAAGACGGGTCTCTTCGTCCGTGCATTGATTACAGAGGGCTGAATGACATTACTGTTAAGAATAAGTACCCCTTGCCTTTAATGTCATCAGCGTTCGAGTTATTACAGGGAGCGCACGTGTTTACCAAGTTAGATCTGCGCAACGCTTATCACTTGGTACGTATCAAAGAGGGCGATGAGTGGAAGACAGCCTTTAATACACCATCAGGGCACTGGGAATACTGCGTTCTTCCGTTCGGTCTTTGTAACGCACCGGCTGTCTTCCAAACCATGGTCAATGAAGTGCTGGGTGACATGATTAACAAATTTGTCTTTGTGTATCTCGATGACATTCTCATCTTTTCTCCCTCTATGCAGATACACACCCAGCATGTTCGCCAGGTTTTACAACGGTTGTTAGAGAATCAGCTCTTTGTTAAGGCGGAGAAGTGTGAGTTCCACCAGGAGTCGGTTTCGTTTCTGGGTTTCGTAATAGCCGAGGGAGAGATTCGTCCCGATCCCGCTAAAGTTAAAGCGGTCGCCGAATGGCCAGTGCCCGACACTCGTAAAGAGCTTCAGCGATTTCTGGGTTTCGCCAACTTTTATCGGCGTTTCATCAGAAACTTTGGTCAGATCGCTAAACCTCTTACCGCTCTTACTTCCTCTAAAGTGTGTTTCCGTTGGAATACTGAAGCTCAGGAGGCCTTTGATGAGTTAAAGTCCCGTTTCATCTCTGCACCTGTTCTTTCTATTCCAGATGCGGCGAAACAATTTATAGTGGAGGTGGATGCATCTGATGTCGGGGTAGGCGCCGTTTTATCTCAGCGATCCTCTGTTGACGGGAAAGTGCATCCGTGTGCTTTTTTCTCTCATCGGTTAAACCCAGCGGAGCGAAATTACGACATAGGTAATCGGGAGCTGCTGGCGGTTAGACTCGCTCTGGGTGAGTGGCGTCACTGGTTGGAGGGAACCTCGGAACCCTTTCTGGTCTGGACGGATCATAAGAATTTGGAATATATCCGTTCAGCCAGAAGATTAACATCTAGACAGGCTCGCTGGGCACTTTTCTTCGAGCGGTTTAACTTCACCCTCTCGTACCGGCCGGGGTCTAAAAACACTAAACCTGACGCTCTCTCCCGTCTGTTCGAGGGTTCCGGTTCGGAGCGGACCGAGACCATTCTCCCGGAGGGGAGGGTGGTCGGTGCCCTCGTGTGGGGAATCGAGCAGCGGGTGAGAGAGGCCGGCCGAGAGGGGGAAGTTCCGGAGGGGTGTCCGGCGGGTTGTCTATGGGTTCCTGAGCGCCTACGTTCCGATGTCATCCGGTGGGGTCACGAATCCAAGTTTGTCGGCCATCCAGGAATTCGGAGAACGTTGGCTGCCATCCGTCAACGTTTTTGGTGGTCTTCTATGACTTCGGACGTCAGACAGTTCGTATTAGCCTGTTCAGTCTGTGCTTGTAATAAAGCATCTAATCAACCTCCCGCTGGTCTGCTTAAATCTTTGCCCGTCCCCTCCCGCCCCTGGTCTCATATAGCCCTTGATTTTGTCACCGGCTTACCGGCGTCGAATGGTAACACTGTCGTATTGACTGTGGTGGATCGTTTTTCCAAAGCGGTTCATTTTATTCCCCTGCCTAAACTTCCTTCTGCCAAGGAGATGGCTCAGGTTTTGATTAATCACGTCTTTCGGGTACACGGTATTCCGACTGATGTAGTTTCAGATAGGGGTCCTCAGTTCATATCTCGTTTTTGGCAGGAGTTTTGTAGACAGATCGGCGCTACTGCCAGCCTGTCTTCTGGTTATCATCCGCAGACCAATGGGCAATGCGAACGGGCTAATCAGGATCTCGGTCGAACGCTTCGCTGTCTGTCGTCTAAATATCCGAATTCTTGGTGCCAACAGCTTCCTTGGGTCGAGTATTCTCATAATTCTCTTCCCGTCGCATCCACTAATTTGTCTCCGTTTGAATTATCTGTCGGTTATCAACCTCCTCTTTTCCCATCACAGGAGCCCGACGCAGCGGTTCCGTCTGCTTTAGCTTTCGTGCGCAGGTGCAGACACACTTGGAAGAAAGCTAAATCACTCTTGTTGCAAAACTCCAGACGAACCAAAGCTGCGGCTGATCGTCACCGGCGACCTCCACCCCGTTATGTGTGTGGACAAAAGGTATGGCTTTCCACCAAGGATCTGCCTCTCCGTGAGCCTTCTCGTAAGCTGGCTCCTCGTTTCATTGGGCCATACAGTATATCTAAGGTCATTAATCCGGTAGCGGTCAAGCTTAAGTTACCTCCTATTCTTGGTCGGGTTCACCCAGTTTTTCATGTATCCAGGGTTAAACCTGTGATTTTTGCCCGGAACAATCCCCCTGTCTCTGCCCCTAAACCCCCCACCCCTCGTCTAGTGGATGGTGCTCCTGCCTATACTGTTAGGAGATTACTAGATTCTCGTCGCAGGGGCAGAGGTTTTCAGTATTTAGTGGACTGGGAGGGTTACGGTCCGGAGGAGAGGTCTTGGGTTCCGGCCCGGGATATACTGGACCCTGGTCTGATCGAGGATCTCCGTCGGCGACAGGGTGAGTCTCCTCCATGCCCGTCCGGTGCCGGTCATGGGGGGGGGGATACTGTCAGGACTCCTGGGTGATCTTGTGTGTATGTATGTCTTACCTGTTGGTGGTGGTTCCTCACTGGTTCACTGGCTCCTCCCACTCGTTTCAGTAATTGTTCACCTGTCGTGTCTCATCAGCTGTTCTCTTTTTATAGCACTCTGTCCTGTCTCTCGTCGCGTGCTCATTGTCTTGGTTGGTTTCAGTCTCGCTGTCCGAGTCCAGTCGGTAGCTCTTTCTGTTTCTTCAGGTTCGGTCGCTGGCATCTGGAGGCTCGTCTTAGCCCAGAGTTTACCCGCCTGTGGATATTGTGAACTTGACCTCGAGTGAACTTTGCTCTGTTTTCTGGTATTACTGGTGCGCTTTGTTTTCAGGCGAGATCCAGTATCATCCAGATTCCTGTGAGCTACCTTTTTCTGTCGGACGTTGTTTTGCCTTCCGTCCAGTGTTCTGAGGTTATCGTCAGTCTCTCGCCGTGTGAGGATTTCTTTCCGGTCACCGACCAGAGTGGATTACTTCGTGGGACGCCGCGGGTGGTCTCTGTGTCGTGGACTGTGACTTTGTGATTCATCTGACGCTCTCTTTATTCCTCTATAATAAACATTGAGAACTTGCATCTGACTCCGAGACTTATTCTGACAACGTTGGGGTCCAACGTCAATCTGACGTCATATTGACGTCCAGTGCCTGCTGGGATAAGTATTCTGAATACTTATTCAGCAAGGACTTATTCAGCAAGGACAGTAAAGACATTTATAATGTTACAAAAAGTTAAAATGTTATTTTAACTTTTTATTTATCTAAGAATCCTGAAAAAATTGCACTTCCACAAAAATATTAAGCGTTAAAGCTGTTGACGTTGTTGATCATAAAAAGAAACGTTACTTGAGCACCAAATCAACATATCAGAACAATGTGACAGATTAGAATCATGTGACACTGAAGACTGCAGTAATGGTGCTGAAAATTCAGCTTTGCCATCACAGGAATAAATTATATTTTAAAATACATTAAAATGGAAATCAGCCATTGCAATTCTAGTAATATTTCACAATATTACTGTTTTACTGTATTTTATCACCAAATAAATACAGCATCGGTGAGCATAAGACTTCTTAGCAAATCCTAAGAAAATAAAATCTTACTATGCATTGTATGAAATTATTAGTGAAACTTGCCATTTTATATTTGTTTTCACCACAAATGTCATCAGAGAGCCCATAATGCCATAGTGTACATTTGAACTATGGCAGTCCTAAGTAGGGTTGGGAATCGTGAGAAATTTTCCGGTTCCGGTTCCGGTTCCGGTTCCGCCTAACGATTCCGGTTCCGATTCCGGTTCCATTAAAATTATTAAACAAATAGTAGTAAAGGAAAAAGGCACAATACGCAACTCAAACAATCCATTTTGTGTTTATTACTTGCTCTAAAATTTATTTACAGGTTGGCAATGTCAAAAAAGTCCTGTACTGTACATATATTACAGTATTAATTAAGCCATTCTTGCAACACATTTTTTTTTCAAATGAACACCTCTGAAATTGTCTTATTACATTTTATCTCTCTGTCTCTGAATAAAACCAAGTTATAAATTATATTTATTAGTTATATTTATTAATTAGTTATATATTAATTTAATAGTAATTCAGTTATTCAGTGAACTTGTAAATAATAAATTGCAATTCAGCATTACAAAGGTAGCCTAATTGTGCCTAAACGCTTACCTAAACCATGGTGACTCAACGGTTGACATATACATATATATATATATATATATAGGCTATATATATAGGCCTTTCACTATAAATCTGGTATAAGCCCTGTGGCACTCTGTGCTGTAGCAAATGTTTTGTCAAATTGCTAGTGCAGCCTCCTTTGCATGTTATTAACTTTTCACGTGTTACATTTTGCTTCATTATCATTCATTCTTTGGAAATGAATCCATACTTGTGACTTTCTCTTCGCTATGCTGGTGGTCAACGAGAAAATATCTGACGCAAAACCGTAAATGTGTAGCGCGAGGGCTTTCAGTGCTGAACTGCGTTGCCCTCCTGGAAGCGGCAGGCAACGTAATTAATATTTATGATGAGGTGAGCCAGGGTTGCCAGGTTTTCACAACAAAACCCGCACAATTGCACAATCGTTTCAACCCGCGGACATGAAACACAGCCCGCGGCAACAGTGGAAAACGGGAAAGCGGGAAAACCACGGACTTGGCAACACTGGCTGTCACTCGCTATGAAAGGATACGCTTCCAGCGCTTCGCGCACACATTGCACCAGAACCGTTTTCGGAACCGAAACTTAGGAATTTCGCGCGGTTCTGGTATTTTTCAAAAATCAGTTTCGGTTCTGCATAAGAACCGGTTCTCGGTTCCCAACCCTAGTCCTAAGTTCCGTTTATTTTTGTGCAATGTCTAGTCAGTTGTGATGCCTTGTGATGTGATCAATGTCAATCACCACAAGGTCTTTCAAGAATTGAAGTGCTGTCATGACCATTGATCCCATCCTCTACATTACTAATTGATAACTGTTTGACCTCTTGACCCACAGTATACATCCACTCTGTCTTCAGGGTCAATGTGCACATGTCACTCTCCCCTATTTGATAATATTTCTCCGTCTCCTTAATTATAGCACTCTTTGAATGGTTGAGCTTGCTTATTTTTCCCACTATAATTTGAATATTTATAAAAATAAAAACAATATGAACGTTCAAATTCACACACTAGTATCATGCTAACCTACAAAAATAAACAGCTTTGAATTTTCTTGAAGTAACTTTACCTTAAAACTAACTTTCACCATCATTGGTCTGACATAGCCATAATTCGGTGCACTGCTGTTATTCAGACCATAGGTCACACCCTTTCCCAACAAGCCCACTTTACTAATCATGGCACAAAAGAGCAGCATACATCCAGCGTTCCGTTGATCTGCCTTTGTAAAGGGCCACGCTTGACTCATAAAGGCTCTTTGTGTCCGAGGGAAGTAGAGTGAAAGTATGGTGGCAGTGGAGGCAAATCTGTTCACTCATCTGGGATAAACACAGAACACCACCTGACCCGGGACAGTCCGTTTATGGGGCGTAGGTAACGCTCGCACAGAGCGCTGAACTGTTGACCTGGCTCCTGGTCCAGGAGTGTCAGCTGCCTAACTGAAGGGTAGGGCTGCTCGATTATGGAAAAAATCATAATCACGATTATTTTGGTCAATATTGAAATCATGATTATGTAACACGATTATTTCACATGACTTTGGGAATGTGTTGCATTTATTAAAAATACACCTTTCAACAATTCAATTGAAATTGTAACATTTGTTGTACTTTTTGAACTATTAAAATAAATAATATAACATATATTCAAATCAAAGTATAAAAGTATTCACGTAAAAATGATAACCACAAATAAATAAGATCAACAATATGGTTCGGCTAGATATGCTTTTCAGGTATGCCTAACATTAGTTTTCAGGTACAGAAATGTATCAAATGTAAAATAACATTGCATATTTGAGTGCATAAATTAAAGATTAATCCTATTAAACTTACAAAAGCTATTCAATCAAGAGCAGTGAGTGATGTCCTTGTCTTTTGTTGTTTGACATTAAACAGACAGCAGTAAAGGCTACTGCCCCTTTAAGACCTATAATGCTCGGATATGCGTCGTCTTTCTCGACTGTATAAAGTTTACTCAAGGCATATACAGACTATGTCTGCTAGGATACTCATCAAGATGAACATGTTGACATACGCTTTGTGTGAGTTTGTCCGTTCAAGAGCAAGACTTGAAAGAGAACTCAATATTTGCGCGCTGAGAGACGTGTGCGCGCTCTCGGATGAGCGCACAGAGACACATTTCCTCACAGCGCGCGCTACTTCTCATTCGCGCCTTCTGGCACTAAACCCGGGTGATGACGGCGAAAACGACTGGTCATATTCGAACATATGGCAGCACTCGCATGCATTGAACAAAGTTTACAAAGAGATAATTATTTGAAAAATATGAAGGAAAAAAGGACGTTTACACGGCACCCCTGCTCTCGTCAGTTTTTGTTTCTTTATTAGATTGTCATAGATCACTATAGAACTGTTTAATTTTCAAGTGGTTAAACAAATTCGCGGTGTTCCCTTGCGTTGCAGCCACTACCATGTAGCAAATCTTGCACGTAGCATGTTTCTGCTCGTCATCTGATTCCTCGAAGCCAAACTGTTCCCAGACAACGGAGTTGGTTTTGCCTTTTTTGCTCACCAAACGCTGCTGTAACTGCTTTCCTTCTGCCATCTTTACTCGCGCCGAGTTTTTCAATTCCAGCGGATGATATGCACACGAGTCACGAGACTCAGGAACTGAGAGAGATTGTGGCTTCGGGAGGGGCGGATGTGCGCGTTTCATTCAGAACGCAAGACAAAATGAGTGTTCTTGCAAAACTGAACATGGCAATATAATCGTTTTTTCTCGATTGTACTATTTTGGTGATCGTTGGGAGGCAAAATCGAAATCGAAATCGAAATTCGATTAATTGCACAGCCCTACTGAAGGGTTGTCTAATAGGCTGCATTAATGCCATGCATTGACAGCCAACATATCATTGGATCAAAACATTTTTACTACTAAAATCTGCTTGTTTAGCAAATAAACTACTATACCTTTCTAAATAAGTAATTATTGACTTGTCTTCACTCATCAGTGGTTCCAACCCAGTTTTAATTTATATAATCTTATACACTGCTCAGGCATAACATTATGACCTAATCCTAATATTGTGTTGGTCCCCCTTTTGCTGCCAAAACAGCCCTGACCCGTCGAGGAATGGACTCCACTAGACCCCTGAAGGTGTGCTGTGGTATCTGGCACCAAGATATTAGCAGCAGATCCGTTAAGTCCTGTAAGTTGCGAGGCCTCCATGGATTGGACTTGTTTGTTCAGCTCATCCCACAGATGCTCGATTGGATTGAGATCTGGGGGATTTGGAGGCCAAGTCAACACCTCAAATTCGTTGTTGTGCTCCTCAAACCATTCCTGAACCATTTTTGTTTTGTGGCAGGGTGCATTGTCCTTCTGAAAGAGGATACCAGGGAGCCACCAGGGAATACTGTTTCCATGAAAGGGTATACAGGGTCTGCAACAATGCTTAGGTTGGTGGTACGTGTCAAAGTAACATTCACATGGATGGCAGGACCCAAGGTTTCCCAGCAGAACATTGCTCAAAGCATCACACTGCCTCCACCGGCTTGCCTTCTCCCCATAATGCATCCTGGTGCCATGTGTTCCCCAGGTAAGCGACATACACGTACCCGGCCATCCACGTGATGTAAAAGAAAAGGTGATTCATCAGATCAGGAACACCCCACACAAGCTGCTGTTTTGGAGGTCCTCTGCCCCAGTCGTCTAGCCATCACAATTTGGCCCTTGTCAAACTCGCTCAAATCCTTACGCTTGCCCATTATTCCTGCTTCTAACACATCAACTTTGAGGACAAAATGTTCACTTGCTGCCTAATATATCCCACCACCTAACAGGTGCCGTGATGAAGAGATTATCAGTGTTATCCACTTCACCTGTCAGTGATCATGTTATGCCCGATCAGCGTATAATCTGTTACAGAAAATAATCTGTTACATATTGAAAATGTGAAGAATATAAACACTGAATAAAATTATAAAACGCAACACTTATTTTTGCCCCCATTTTTCACGAGCTGAACTTAAAGAGCTAAGACTTTTTCTATGCACACAAAAGGCCTATTTCTGTGTAAAAGTGTTAGTAAGCACTTCTCCTTTGCCGAGAAGGTGTGGCATATCAAGATGCTGATTTGACAGCATGATTATTGCACAGGTGTGCCTTAGGCTGGCCACAATAAAAGGCCACTCTAAAATGTGCAGTTTTTACTGTATTGGGGGGGTCATTGACACTGAAGAACGGAGTAATGATACTGAAAATTCAGCTTTGCCATCACAGGAATAAATTACATTTTTAAATCTATTACAATAGGTAACAGCCATTTTAAATTGTAAAAATATTGCACAATATTTCTGTTTTGCTGATTTGTTCAATTTTTTATTAGCCTTATGAAGATAAGAGATATATTTTTTCAAAAATCATACCGACACTGTAGATTTAGCCTGTATTACATCATAATCCATATCTGAAGTATTATCGTCAACAAAGAGTTGACTTAATGTGTTAATTTGTGTTAATGTCTAACACACAACAATAATGACATAGACTGGTACATACACAAATCACTGCTCCATTTTTATCAGTCACAGGAAGTGTAAGAGATCACCAAACAATAGGACATCTTGGACTTGAAACGCACAAATCAATCATAACTTCCACAAGCACATATATCTGCGTGACAGCCATATATGCGTGTGGTCTGCAGTTTGCACATCTGCGGAGTTCAGGGGCAGGAGAAAGGGGATGTCCTCATTAACACATCTGCAGTCCACGGTGAGAAAATGTCTTTTATTGCTTACGGGATTTATCACGCCGCAGCTGCAGCACACCACAGGCTGCTGCTAAAACTACTGCCTCATAACAGCTCTGACTCATCCCCTGAGCTCACATTCAGACACAATACACAACTCTTTAGACGCTTAGCTTCAATCTTTAACTGCATTGGGAGCAACAAAAGTTTGAAATGGATTTCCACAACAGTCTGTATTGCTATTTGAGAGCAATATTTCTTTCTCTTTGTCTTTGAACACTCTGTTACCTCTAATAACAGTCTGTGTGTGCGTGCACGTAGAATAGACATCCATACTAAATGCAAGTAGTAACTTTCATCACGTAATTCAGGGTCAATGTTTTAAACCACCGGTGATGTAAAAAGTGAAATGTGGTCTATGTTGCGTTTGATCATCAGAACCCCGGTGCAGGTGCCCTAGCCAGATCCAAACACGTCTTAATGATGCATGACAGCCTCGGGAGCCGATCACTTTGACAGCAGACATCGAATTCAATCCTTTAACTCAGATCTGAGAGGCAGTAGGCGTCTGCACAAAGATCTGAGGTGCATTATCCGAGGTGCAGGCATTCAAAGCGCCCACTGCAGACGGCGGCGAGCAGCAGATCCTAGCCCTTGGCCTGGTTTTTTGACGGACAGCCCACCAAATGGAAGCTAATACCTCCGGAGTAAGGCTAACCATATGAGTTGATCTTGTTATGCCAACTTCTCGGTTACGCCTTGGGTCGGAGCTCAAGCTTTTTCATGCTAAAGCTTATTAGATTTATATTCATGCCCTTCGGCATAGATTAGCATACTGTATATCTGTTATTTGGGATCAATATGTGTTACATGGTTTACAGAGCGAGGAGGGAAGCTGTACATTTTTTAATCCTCCTCTTGCCTGCAGGCTTTCTTGCATAAAACTGATCTTTTGTGGTTTGTTAGAAAGTTATTCCATATACAATTGAGGTTTGATTTCTTAAGTGTCTCATCGGTACCATTTTATAGTTCAAAGAACTAACAATGAATGATACTTTTACAACATTTATTAACCTAGCTGTTAATTTTTATATATATTAGGACAAGTGCTGGGCAATCGATTAATCACATCCAAAATAAAGGTTTGTGTTTACATAATATATATGTGTGTGTACTGTGTTTAATTATTATGTGTGTGTGTATATATATATATATATATATATATATATATATATATATATATATATATATATATATATATATATATATATATATATATATATATATATATATATATACACACATGCATGTATATATTTAAGAAAACGTTTATATTTATGTTTAAAATATTTATATTAGGGCTGTCAATCGATTAAATTTTTTTAATGAATTAAATCGCACTTTTGTTGTATGATTAATCGCGATTAAATGTGAAATTAAGCATATGCCATTTCTCTCATTAAATACATTCCTTTTGATATATCCAGCAAAGTAAACAATCAGATTGAAGGGTGATTCTCACAAAACTGTATTTTCTGCAATCTTCAAGGATCATTGAAGACTCCAAAAGGACACAAATAACCAAATATAAGGAGTCCACATAATTGTATTATATAATAAATGTATACACACCTAAGCACCTACCAAAAAAGGACCACACGGAGATGCCAAAAAACTCCTAAATCAACTGCGTTGATTTGACTGCATAAACCTACGATTACTAAACACAATGTACACATGACAAAACATTATCCTTCCTGAGTGTGTGTGGAAACAACACAAATGTACTGAAATGTGTCTGTACATGAATGCAGCGTGCGATCAGTTAGAGAGCACGCACATACACGGTTTGTTCTTTGTACATTAATATAACAGACTCTCACATGCTTACTGCACGACTCCTGTAGCCTACGTCACCAAAATTGCGCTCTTCAGAAACAATCGCAGAATACGACAGAGCTTGTGTTTTGAGGCAACACACACACACTGGAATGAACAATTCACTAAAAACGCAATGAGAGTCTATCTGGTATATCTGATGTAATCAGCCTGACCTTCTTTACATTGGCGCGGTTTTGGACTGTTTGAATGATTTCGATTACTGGATCACTGAAAAATCCCTGAGTTTAAAAAAGGTGTTAGTTCACTGTTAGTTCATGATACCTAAAGCATCGATTAATGTTAACTAATTGAACATTTTTGTAACGTGTTACACTTCATGTTTCTGTAAAGGTGTGTGATGTGAGGAAACACGAAGAAATCCAAGTCTAACAGGCAGGGGGCAAGAGTCATTATGGGATCTATGTAACTTTAAGTGATGGAGAGAAAGTAAGAGTAGCAGATGAGCAATGAGATGAATATTAGTGTAGCAGGGATAGTCTGGGTCCCTGGAGATGGGACACTCAAATGATAGGAAAAAATGAGCCTACTTATAATAAAGAATTGCACAATGAAAATGAATTACTACTGACCGCTGACACCTGAACAGCTTGCAGGCTCACAGGGGAGCTCGTAACGTGCAGTGATTTCTGGGAGTGCACAAAAAATGAGGTCACCACAAAAGATGAATGACTGAGGCAGACATTACAATGCTGCAGTGCACGATACACTCAAACAAAATAACCAGGCGGGAAAAACATGCAAATCGAATCATTGATCAGAATCCATCTAATTAACTGATCTAGCACACTTTGTCAGAGATGGGTGATTTAACTGTGAGTGGCGTGAGAGCAAATTCAGTAATGGAGTCTCCAGAGGAAAGTGATTGATCCGAAGAAGAATGTCTGGTCTAGTGGGCGTAGGCATGAGCCTTGAGCTCCTGAATTAACTCATCCTTTCCCTGAAACCAAAATGCTTCCACATAAAAACTAATAAACAAAACCCATCTCATCCATACAAAGGAAACGGGTTTACTGCACTGAAACTTGAGATTTGTTACCAATCCGCCCCTTAAAAATGACTGTGATTTTGCCTTCAAAAACTACTTTGGCCAAAACCGAAAATGTATGACTAGATATTGTTGGATGCCAAAATTTTGGTGCATTACTAATTATTGGTAGTTCAAATCTAATCAGCTGACTTCCAGGAGTCAACCTGGAAACTAGTATCGGTTATTGCACGTCCTTTAATGGCCTGCTATTTGCAGAAAATATGGATTACACATGAACTGCTCATGGAAATCTCATCTAAGTATGGCCACCTGCGCCTGAGAAGTTTCATTAAATGAGATCCATCCCACCTCCTCAGTCTTTAATCATGTTTCATATTCAGAAACAATTACGCAAGGCAATTTAGCCAACCCAAGAAATGAACAACTCCCATCTAGGCCTATTCTCTCAGGCAAACTTGTAATTTACCAATTAGTATGCAAAGAGATTTTAATTCTGCCAGCTCCACACACAAACCACAAAGGCGATTTTTCCTCTTTAACTCCATGTCTCGACCATTAATCACTAATCAAAGCTGTAAATGACGTAGAGACAGACACTTGAATATGTACACAAGGTTTTACTGCTGGAATTATACTCTTTTAATGGTAGATCCTTATGGATGGAAAAACAGCAGAATTGCTCTAGTATTATCAAAACAGCCATTGTCTTTTTATTGGTCCAGATCCAAGCTCTGATTGCTCTAGCAATGAATTATATTTTTCACATGCTAAAAAAAAAAAAACGAAACCAATTTCCACCCAGGCGTAGGCAGACTGTTTCATAACAATTGTGTTCATTCAAAGACTGACACAACTGTAGACACCTGCTATCTTTGTTGAAATGTATTCCAGTTAGGGTGGAAATGCAATCTTACTATAATGATAAATAAATATTCTACAGGCCTATCTGGAACTAGGAAAATACATAAATAAATAAATACCTAAGATTGGAATCGGTTTTATTTTTCCAATTTTAGCCATAAAATATAATCTGCCAGAAGCTCCTCAGTGAGGACTGGCGTGAGAGAACAAAACATCTATGTCCAGTGAACAGCCCTATCTCACTCCAAACAAAATGCGCTCTGCCATTCTCTTTGTCCACCTCCCTCTGAACCTGGCCTTGGCCCTGTTCTTCTCATCACAATGTTCCCAAGAGTCTTCTCTATCACACTTTACAAATGTCTCGATGACCCACGAGCCAACAGAAAACACTCAAAATGTAGCGAAAAGAAACAAGACTATAAGTATGATGTATTGAATGTGATGCATGGGAAAGGATCCAAAATGGTGAGTGAGGCAACAGAGGCTCCTCTGCAAAGTAAGAGATGAGTTCTGGGATGGAGTAAACAATGGTGACCACAATGAAATGAGCTGATTAAACTGAGCTAGGGAGAACTGACGTGTTTTTTTTTGCGGGTATACTTGAATGAAGAGGAAGGGAAAAGACAGAGATGGATTTGAAGAGCTGAAAGGAAAAGTTAAGGTTTTCCTTATAAGGCAAAGGACCGGGATGGAAGAGATCACTTATTTGGAAATTCTGGAAATAAACCAAGTCTCGCACTCATTATCGCATGTAGAAGTAATATGTATTGCCTCCTCCCACCCATCATAATTAAAAGTCAAATTTAGATTGCAAAGCTTCAGTGTCTTGCGTGTGAAACCACATGATGCCCACACATGGACTCCTACATACTCATGGGTCACAACTATATTAGTACTGCATGCTGAAGAAAAGTTTAAAGGGATAGTTCATCTGTGTCATCACTTACTCACCCTCAAGTTGTTCCAAACATGAGTTTCTTTCTTCTGTTAAACACAAAAGAAGATATTTTGAAGAATGTGTAACCAAACAGTTGATGGACCCCATCGACTTCTATAGTATGGGAAAGAAATGCTATGGACGTCAATGGGATCCATCAACCGTTTAATTATCTTCTTTTGTGTGCAGCAGAAGAAAGAAATTCATATAAGTTTGGAACAACTCGAGGGCAATTCAATTATGACAGAATTTAATTTTGTAGGTGAACTATCCCTTTAATATTTGTATATTATGAGCGGTGATTTCTGCAAGCAGGTGGCCAGTGGAGTTTGATGATTTCCTCCTGTTCTAAATCTCTACGGCTGTGTTACAAGAGTCAGTTCTGATGCTTGGCATATGTGCAGTCTCCACAGCAGAAGCTCATACTCAGCTGGATGAGGAGAAGCTGACATCACAGATTTGAGAATGTGGGATCAGAAAAACTAAAATGTGAATATCTGTCCAGAGCCCCACATATTAGAAATGCACAGATCATGTCTGTTTTTTTTTTCTCTCTCCATTTTTATGATTTAATTATAAGCCGCAGTTTCCTCATGAATGCCCAGGGGTTTGTGAACCCCAGTTTGGGAAACCCTGGTCTTGCGCACTTGTACAGAATGTCACTTGTATTGTACATGAACAAATAAACACAGCCATGGTAAGCATAAGAACAAAAGTGTGATTTTTTGTAAGCACAAAAAAAAAAAATTCTTACCAACCCCAAACTTTTGAGTAGGAGTGTTCGTCAGCAAAGAAAAGTCATGTCACAGGAAGAGCAAGTTTTGATCAAAGGTAAAATAATAATAATAATAATCAATTTTTTTTTTTTTTTTTTGCATGGATGAATTGTTGACAATTCCAGTAAAAAGACCAGTAACATGCATAAAGAAAATAGGCTGGGTATTGAATTCATGCTGACTTAAAAAAATGATTATTGCTTTGGTATGACTGAAATTGAACTTTTAAAATCCATGTAAAAGTACTTATTGACAATATGGATTTGAGTGTGCATCACTCGAACACACTGAACAGAGCTGGTTATTTTTTCAGTGTTGCTAGATTCAGCAGGAAACTGTTCAGGTCTGCGTGGAATGTGATATGACAGAGGGTCATTTCATATAAGCTTGTCAGGACTCATTTTGTTACCCTTGTGACATGTCTGTTTATGGCTGTCAGAGTTCCAACACCCTTCTGTCAAACCAACACCGAAGATTCTCTCCTTCAGCAGACTATGACGGCCTTTGATTGAAAGGATCTGTGTATGAACAGAATAACAAAATGGCTTTTTGCATAAAGGAGGAGAAGCATGAGTTAAATTCTCACATGAAGGTGGATTAAAAAATAAAATTCTGTGCACACATAAAAATTCACAGTTCTCCTGCTGATCAAGCCTCCCTGCTGTGGTCAGAGACTTGAAGCAGGCTCTCTGTGTGTTTCTGATGTTACAGCAAAGACAGAGGGATAAGAGATGAGGGGGAGGTGGGGAACATGAGCAGCAAAAAGCAGAGAGAAAAGATGTAGGGGTTCTTAACATGACCTACCCTTAAGTCTTACCAGAAAAAAAGCATGACATTTTTTTTTCTTTTTTTGACCTGATATATACATACAGAATATATACAGAACGATTGAGAATCATTCCATATATATATATATATATATATATATATATATATATATATATATATATATATATATATATATATATATATATATATATATAGAATCAAAAGAACGATTGAGGTTCAGGAACCTCTCTGACTGATGGATCTTACATCGGGTCCCGAGGGGTCTTAATACACACAATTCTAGCGTTATATTTAGCACTACAGTATGACAACACAAAAGCTTCCGCTTTCTTTCTTTTCGTTGTTTCAAGCAGTGATAGCAGTGTCCTACAGTGTAACATACTCGACCTAAAACTATATTAAAATCACTTTTTCTAATTGTTTTATATATAATTATTTTTATTTTTTTACTATTTTGAACATCCATTTTAGGACTTAATATTACTAGAGAGATTACATGGAATATTTATATTTGATTCATGAAACTTTGTAAAGTTTGGAAAACTTATTTTAAAATACCACATAGTGAACTGTGACAAACCTTAAAAGGCAAAAAATAATGGTGACCAGTTCTAGCACCTAAAATATACAGTACACTTTTGCATTCAAAATAATGTTGATGTTGACATGTCCATGGTATTTTCCAACTATCTGTATAACAGAATTAGCCAAAAAATAATAAAAAAAATACGAAAAATTGATAAATATGCATTTTGAAATCTGCTTAATAAATAAATAAGCTGTCCAATATCAACTGATACAGATTGTCGTTAAAATGAAATCATTATTGGAAAAATGATCAAATAAATATAAAAATAAATAATCAAGCAAATATATTGGGCATCCTGATGATAAGATTGGTTGTATATAATAAATGCAGATAAACAAATAAAATAGATACAGTGGACTCCAATAATAAAGACTCTTTATTGGTTCTATCTATGAAGAACCTTAAACATCTAGGCCTATGGAAAATTTCCATTGCACAAAAGGTTCTTCAGATTATCAAAATGTTCTTCATGTGAAGAAAATGTGGTTCTTTTAACAACTGTTACTAAAAGGTTGTTTGGGGAACCAAAATTGGTTCTGGCATCGCTGCAAAAAAACCCTTTGGAAAGTTGTTTTTTAAGAGTGTAGGTAGGTGATCAGATGTAAAGAAATGGGGGCACAAATACATTTTGAAGAGTTTAAACCATTGCATTTCCTGCAAGGACAAGCACACATGCTGTTCATCCCGCTGCTCCGCTCACTCAAGACCACACCATTAATCCAGACTCTGGTAAGTAATTCTGCAGAGCTCCATTATGCACCAGTCGCCCAGTCCAATGAGGAGAACAGCGTGTTCACCAACTCTCTGGGTGCTTCAGTCCTGGACACAGAGATCTACCCCTATCAGTGCAAAATCTATTCCAGAACCCTATTAGATATTTAAAACCAGCTAAATGAATCCCCCTGCACCTATAGATATACAAGAAAATCCACGAAACGCATATCAAATCATACTGATAAAAGAACCAGCTGAGCTTTCTCATGACCACATGTTTCCTTATCTGCTGCGTGCACTACATCAGCGTCAGGAGAATGATCAGCGAGCCCTGTTGTTTGACCTCTGACCACAAGGCTGGTTATCTTTGTCACCACATGTCCCTGCCCCTTCTCTATTACTTTTTCAAAACCATAATTAACACCAGTGAGCTTTTACATACGGCTGGGGGAAATCAACGGTTGTGACTTCATAAATATTTACAGTAGCCGGAATTCATTTTTAAGGTATTGAAAATACTGTCCTACAGAAGTTCCTTGCACAATACCTGGTAAAGACTAATCAGGGGTTGTGCTTATGAACTACTTTGTGAGGAACAATGGCAATGTAATTGAAACCTCTGCTACATAGGTACAAATCACACTGGGTTCAACTAACCTTCATCTCCCAAATTTCAGAGATTCTATCTGAGCCTTTACTATCAAGTTAAAATCTCAATCAATAAAAAAAGATCATGCCAAGCTCTTTGAAAGGCAATGCAAGAAGCAGCAGGGTATAACAACATAAACAATAGTGCAACAAACAATTAAACAAACTATGTGCAAAGTGTCAGTTACAACATGCAATAAAATGGCAATAGCATATTGATCAAACTGCATTAAATATGTATAGCCATCTCTAAAGTGTGCACTGTGGTCAGTGACTGTGGAAGAGACTTGCTCTTATTGTGATTAAGTAGCAGAATTATTCTTGTTGGAAAATCTAACAAGGATGCATTAATCAATACTAGTCAGAAACAAACAGCCTGTTGAAACATTTGCACACAGAACATCAACAGGCATAAGTGTGAAATGCACATGAATTTGTCTGATCTCCTTTAAGCATTTGGCTTCATCATTCTGCTGCATTATAAGTGGCAATTCACCAACCACAGCCTTTCATAGGTGAGCTCACCTGAGCCCAAGCAATAAAAACGCTTCAATGAGTCTCCCTTCCAACAGAATTATTTATAGGCCATTTAATTTCGCATTTGGTGAATATTATACCGCAGGCTCTCGTTGATGACCTGGAGAATTGAATTATAAACTAAGAATCAGGCGCGCGTGCTGTGGTTGCTGACTATGCAGTTGCTGGGGGTCACAAATGGCGCGTAATACCACCCCTCTCTTCAGTGAAAACTAACAAAAATACATGATTTTTCAAGAATAAAGACTACTTACCGAGAATCCAGCCCAAAAGGGACACGAGTGTCTCACCCTCGGAGATGTAGTAAGGGCCAAAGCGGCGAAACTGACAGCCAAAATGAGACTCCCGAGCACCATCTGTGAAACTCCCAGAGAAAGCATGATGCGAGTCCGGGTTCGAAACTCCCTCAGCCGGGAGAGACTGCGGGACAGAGACACCGGGCTCAGAGAGCGACCCCTCGGCATTGCACTGACGGGCATGGTCACGACTAAACAGTTTAAATAAAACCAAAACTTGGGTTAAATCAGCGGGTTTCGGGTTTACAGGACACCTCTGTGTTTAGTCGCTCCGACATCCACAAAGTAAAGCTGAATGCATAGCGTGTTGCCAAGACGCGCAGACCATCATCCCGTTACACGAGGAACCTCGCGATGTCCTGCTCTCACTGTTCTAGGGATAAGTGCGCCGTTTTCAAGCAGGTGTTTTACCCAGCGTTATCCAAAATCATCTCAATAAGACAAGCTTTGCGAAAACGCGCGCTGTGTGATCACACGCTTCGAGGAAACGCACAGGATAGGTGATCCATCAAATCCGTTCACAGCCGTGACAGTCCTTTAATGAAACCTCTCGCGGCTCTGCACGGAGAACGTCTAAATAACAGGGCTCGTATTCAAAGGAACGGAATTCACATCTATCACGCGCATGTACGGGCTGTGTATGACGCGGACTGAGGTTCCACGACGCGTTTCCAATGTCCGAGGTCCGACTCCAGAGTAAAAATGTTCGCTCGGTCTTTGCGTACAGCCTCGCGCTGGTAGTCTGTCAGTTGGATGTGTGAGCAGGTGCTGCTTGTGTAGAGGAGCTGGACTGGCGCGCCGCGATATGTAGATTCAGATAGATGGATGCGGGCAACGAACTCGTTTGTGGAGCCATAAAAGCCAGAGTCTGTGAATGAATGATATAACGAGCCTTATTAAACTTACTTATTATTCATAATGTTACTTTTCATTAAACTCGATTTAAGACTGAGTCTGTGCGTTCGGTTAATATGCCATTTAAGCAATGACACTGTACAGATTTATTGCTAGCCTAGCATCTGATATTCAGTTATACTGCAGCAATGTGAGTGTCATACTGTTTTATACAAGTTAAATAAAAAAGTAGTTTTCAGACCAAAATAATAATAAAGTTTGATTATTTATTCTTCAGTAATAAGCTAAAGTATCAAGCGTGCCATCGATTAACGCACAGACTGAAAGCCGGTCTGGAGCCAAGTGTGTAAATGGAGCGGATTTTCCCCTCCTCAGATCAAGGCGTTCTGTATTGATTCTCCTGGAGTTCCCTTCCGGGTTTTCCATTTCTCACCGCGAGAGAAACCCGTTCTGAGCTAGCATTGGCCAACGATCTGATTTTCCAAAACGGGGTCCTCGCGGTGGACAAATTCGCTTTAGTCTGCGTCGATTTGTGAGATAAAACACAGACGTTTCGACTAAACAAATAACTCTTCGCTGAACTACTCCTGTAAATCTCAATTAACACTAAGAAGAGAAGTGACAGTCGCTGAACCAACGCTGTTAGTAGCCAACGCCGATCAACCAATCAAATGTTTATTTTTCAGCCAATCACATTTGAGGACCGGAAAAAGTTAATATACACCCATTTAATCCAATCAGTAACATTTATGACCAAAATGTACTTGCAAGTTTGCATGAAAAATAGTTATGTTTTCTACAAACGAATGTGTATTATGAATTAAAATGTAGATCGTTCTGATTTCATGTGAACATTTTTCATGGCTGGAGTAGCTAAATAGCCCCATTATTACCAGACTGTTTTAATTCCAGATTATGTCTGTCAAGGCTCCTTAAAAGGAAGCATGTTAAACATGTCATAGCCTTATATACACAGACCAAACTACCATATTTAGTACATGTAATATTTACAGTGTCTGTTTGCCCTGTCTCACATATATCATTATACCTGTAAACATGTCAACAGTCACATTTGTTAGCAGAGGAAGACTAAAGTCACATTTTCAATACTGACTGATATTGTATAAAGATTAGATTTAAAACTACTGAAACTGACACATGAAAAGTTCAAAGAAATATGAATTATGCCTGATAGTAAAATAATAGTATGTATAATAATGCTTTCTTTGTGTTGACTCTCCCAGCAGTTATAAATCATATACTTGATTTATATTATTTCTTTAATATAAGTTTCATTGGGTATTCAAGCAGTACATGTGATCACTTAGCTTGGCTTCATTTAACCAATCGACTAAAGGTACAGTATTATTTAAATTTTAAAATCGACAGACGCAATGCACGTTGTGAATGGATCTGCGCAGTAAAGCATTTGCGCCATCTGCAGGCCATTAAGTGTCACTACACGATATGCTGTTGTCGCAATGAGACATTTTGAAAGTCACCTTGCTCCTTTGCAACGCCAAACTGTATTCTCTAATCAAAGTAATGTGTATATTGCACCTACAACTACGAAACATCCTGAATAAAATGACAACATAGTGTATTTTAAATTTTTTATTTTTTAATACAGTGGCATACTGGAAATTGTGTTGAAAAGGGAACAAACTCTGTCACATGTGAATAGCTAATGACCAGTCAAAGCGGTGTTATACTGTCTAAAGAAAAAAAAAAGTCTTCCGGTGTGCCATAATAAATCTATTAGTACAAAAATACATTTCAGGACACACAATGCAGCATCCAGTATCACAAATAAATGCATGGAACACATCTCAAGCACACCATTGAAAAGAAACCGGTTTTGAGAATAGTTTACACCAAGCAATTTCTTTTGTAAATAAAGAATAAAAAGAATGTTATTATTAAAAATGCTTATATTTAGTGTGTATCTGTAGAAAAGGTGATATTATTACTGCCAAGTACACGTTCCAAGGCTCAAGGGTAGAACCAGAATACAAAGACGACTGTTTTCATTCATCCACTTTTATAAATGTTTTCCCCCTTTAAGTTTTATACAAAATAATAAAGACATACAAAAAAAGTCATTTACAAACCAATAATGAAGGCAATGCTAGCTTTATGTACAGCCAATTGATCTCCTTCTTCCCATCTTTTATTTGTGTTTCTCTTTAAAGGTCATGTGCATAGCAGATAAAGAGAAAACCTGTTCTTAGCCTTCTTTAGCCTGTCCTTGTGTGCAACACCCATGTTTATTTGTACAGCGGGTTGACAAAAATGGCAGAAAGACAACTTCAGTTTCTTCATAATTTATCAGAACAACTTAGCAAAAACAAACCAAAAAGGTTTTTTTTTATTGAAAAAAGTGAGTCGTTTCAGATAAGGCATCACTGCTTTACATGGAGTGTGTGTGAGAGAGAGAGAGAGAGAGAGAGAGAGAGAGAGAGAGAGAGAGAGAGAGAGAGAGAGAGAGAGATAGACGGAGAGAGCAAGAGAGAGAAGGAATGAGGAAGAATCTGGAAGAGAAAGAGGGGAGAGGAAAGAGCAGCGGTCTTCACACCTGAGTCAAAGCACGTGCATAGATCTCGACACAGCAGGAATGTTCCAGTGCTCAAGTTCACAGGTCTGTGAGGAGGCTAGTGGTGTCTACAAAGGAGCCATTAAAAAAGGTGAGCCTTAAGTGACACATCCTTGGCTAGAAAATTTCATACTGTATATATTTCAGATGCCATTTCCCTCCGACTCTTTCCTTAAAGCTCTAGCACTGATCCTGCACCTTGACGTGATAAAGTCAGCAAACGTGTCAGATGTACACTTCAACTGCTCGATTAAAAATCCTAAAACTAGAATTTGTTATTCTAGAAAAGTTGCACTATACATTATAATCATAACGTTATAGTGTGCATACTATATGACGTGAAAATACATTTGCAGATTAATATAGTCTATACGTTTAATATAGGCTACCTAGGCTGAATGGAAGAACCTATTAAATACTTTAAAAAATAAACACAAATTGTGTCGCAAAATATTACAGTTGGCTTACAGTGTGATTATTAATTGGTCAGTGGCACAGAGCATGCAGTCCATCAATGGTTAATGTCTGTTTTTGTCATCCTCGAAAGCCTTTAAAAGCACTTAAAAAAGAAGTGAAGGAAGAAGCAAATATGAAGAGGACGATGAGGAGATTAGAACAGCACTTCATAGAATGTAACCCTCCCTCCAGTCTCAGAGGTTACCGTAAACAAAGCCAGAGCACAGTCAGGAGACCCTTCATTTAGTGTAGCATAGTGCGTAGCCTTCATCTTGTGTGTGTGTGTGTGTGTGTATGAGTATGCGTGTTCATAAGGGGGAAGGTCCGCTCTCTTTTAAACTGGTTCCACATTCAGTAAAGGGACCTGCAGTTGCTCTCCTCAGAAATGGTCAATAAGCACAGACACACAGTTGGCTCCAACCATGTAGTTGGGATCTCCAGGGAGAGATTTGTTCTGCCAACTCTTAGGATCACCTGGATAAATAACAGAAAATGCAGATGAATATGATTGATGAATTGAGAGTAAGATCAATCACCGCGTTCAAAAGTTTTTTTAAATAAAGAAAGAAATGAACTTTTATTCAGGAAGGACGCATTAAATTGATCAAAAGTCACAGTAAAGACTTTCACACTGTTAGATAAGAAATATATATAATCAAATAAACTTAAAACTCCTGTTTAACCTTATATTTAACGAAGAATCCTGAAAAAATTACATCACGGATTCCACAAAAATATTACACAGCACTGTTTTCAATATTGATAATAATCAGAAATGTTTCTTAAACATCAGCATATTAGACTGGAGTAATGATGCCGGAAATTCAGCTTTACCATCACAGGTATAAATTACATTTTAAATATATATCAGTTATTTTAAATCGTAATAATATTTCACAGTATTACTGTTTTTACTGTATTTTTGATCAAATAAATGCAGCCTTGGTGAGCATAAGAAAATAAAAGAATCTTGCTGACCCCAAACTTTTGAACGCTAGTGTATGTATTATACATCAAGAATATGCAGTGTCAGAAAAAATAATTCAATTAAAGGGATAGTTCACCCAAAAATGAAAATTCTGTCATCATTTACTCACCCTCGAGTTTCTTTGTTCTGCTGAACACAAAAGAAGATATTATGAAGAATGTTTGTAACAAAGCAGATAGAGCAACCATTGACTACCATAGTATTTTTCCCCCTACTACGGTAGTCAATGGTTGCTCTACCTGCTTGGTTACAAACATTCTTCAAAATATCTTCTTTAGTGTTCAGCAGAACAAAGAAACTCATAGAGGTTTGGAACAACTTGAGGGTAAGTAAATGACAGAATTTTCATTTTTGGGTGATCCCTTTAAGCCACATGCATGCTTGTTTTCTACAACAAACACTAACAAAAATGTTACTTAAAACAAAACACATTTGTAGCAAACACGATCTTCATAAAATTATAAACGAGGTGCATTATTTTCTAGCTTACTTGAACAGCTGTCTCACAGTATAATATTGTGAAATTTGAGTTATTGTTCTCGTTGGTTTGCATGGAGGAAAGAGAGGAGCGTAGCGGGACGCTCGGAGATAAGACAGGCTCTCAGCATGCGTTATTTGTTCTGATAGAGATCATCAGCAGAGCCAGAGCAATAACCAATAAGCTCATAGCCTAAGGTGCTGTAATGCATAAAAACAAAGTTGTTTTTCCATTCATCAAGGTGAAGTGTGTAATTTCTGCACCACTAGCGGCACCAAACAGAATTGGATTCAAACATATTGCATGTTCCGTTTGGTGGTTTTATGGTGAAGAAATTACATGTTATCTTCAAAAATAAAAACGATGGTTAAACAGTTAAGCATATAATTTTTAGCTCATTTATTGAGGATCTCAGGATTTCAGTGCTCTTTTGTACTCTACTATGAGCTCCATCAGAACAACTTCTGTGTTAAAGAAGTTAGGTAAACGCTCCCTTTCCAAGAGAGTGCAGGGAAATGTGCCTTGAGCTATAGATAATTGATGGCCTTATTTTAAAATATGCAGATTAGAGGTAAAGGCCTGTAATGGTTTTGGATGAGGCAGGAGTCTCCGATCTCTCCACTGCACATTCAGAACGAGAGGTTCATTAGAGGTTAATACAGGGTGGTGCCAGGTTTACCAATAAGAGTTATATAGAGACGAATGGGTGAAACAAGAGAGAGAGAGAGAAATTAAGACCAAGGGAAAAACATTTGTTGTTCTCCATTAGCGGGACAGAGGCAATTCCAGCATCTCTGCATATTCAGACATTTGGGTGGCTGTGTGAGAATCAGTTAAAAGCACAAATAATATTGTGAGTGAATTATGATTAATAGATGTGAATTCCCATTGGCAAATTCATGAAATCATGAGACTCAAGTGAAGATGGCAAACAACCTATTTTGTCATAATGTTCATCTGCAGATCTGTGATTATTCAACTAACCTCAAGGGAGAAATTGAGTGATTCAGTGCCTTGATCATGATAACACAAAGGCATCTGAAACAAATCTGCCCAACGAAAACTACTCGCAATGAATATAATGCAGAATTTGTTACTACAACCATCTGCCAAAACAAATGTACTTTCTCTAATGCAAAATGTCCATTCGTTAAAATATAATAGACATGTTGTCATTCATGAATGGAACTATTATGTATTTGTATCTTTAAAATATGTAATAAAATCACAATTATTCTCTTTTTTTCCTAGTTAACACATCCAGTTCCTTTTATGTAAAATCTAAATGTGTAACTATTGGGATTATCCTTTTATTTCCTTATAGAATATACACTACTGTTCAAATGTTTGGGGTCAATTGAAAATTACTTATCTAGTTCAGTATATTTTAAAATGCAATTTATTCCTGTGATGGCAAAGCTACATTTTCAGCAGCCATTACTCTAGTCTTCAAAGTCACATGATCCTTCAGAACCGCTGAAAACAATTGTGCTACTTAATACTTTTGTGGAATCTGTATTCTGTAATACATTTTTTTCAGGATTCTTTGATGAATAGAAAGTTCAAAGGATCAGCATTTACTGTCGCTTTTGATCAATTTACTGATCAGCATCCTGTCTGAATAAAAGTATGAAAATATGACCCCAAACTTTTGAACAGTAGTATGTGCATGTACCCAAATACCTAGATGATGTAAATAATAGATTTATTGTTCTGTAGGGTGAATTTTCACGCCCGGTTTTAAAAGAGACACTTAAATAAACCACATAAATAAATGAGCAGACTGGAATGAGTGAGTCAGTGAGATACAATAAATGACATATTTAGTAGTATAACTAAAATGAATGAAAAAAGGTTAACAAATGACTGGTCATATGGAGGTGTGAATAAGAAAATGCATAATGAAAAAAGGCCCACAACCAAACAAGTTGTCACAAAGCCATCCCAAACGACCCCAAAAAGGACAGAGAGAGGACAGCGTACCCGACGAGGAGTCGGAGGATTTTAGAGCAAAAGACCAACCATCAGGGGTCATAGACGCACAGTGAGGTAGGCGGAGCTCCACTGGCTTCAGGAACTTCAGACCGTGAGGACCACACATCACCAGAGGACTCAGCAGAGTTTCACCTGGAAAGAAAAACTCTTTCCTTTAGCATTTACTCTACACTCAAGCACATAACTGAATATATGAAAAGACCTCGTTTTTCATCAAGCTACAAATTTAGTACTGATAATCTCACTTGCATTTTGAGTACAGGTTAATTAATGTATACATTTTTAAAAATGTGATCTTTACCAAACTAAAAAAAGAAAAAGAATCAGCATCAAACTCTGTATTACCATGTTTCTTTCACAGACCAGAGAAAGACAAAAATGTCACAATCTTCTCACCCCCGAGTTAAAAGATTCGTGACTGACCTTTCTCTTTGTCCAGAGGTGGCAGGATGCTGTTATCCCGACACACCTTGAAGTAGATCTCTTGCTCCACGCCTTCAGGAATCGCTCCCTGAGGGATGATGATGCTCACCCCCGTCTCAATGGAACTCAGAACCCCGCCGTTACAGTTGAAGATGCCCCGTGCCGTCGCCACCACTGTGTGGCTGTCATCATCATCATCGTCCTCCAAAGCACTTGGGCTGGAAAGAGAGAGAAAAATAGAACAGATAAACCTTCTTTTTCACTCTGATCTTTATTCTTTATTGTTAAAATAAATATAGCTATATAAGTAATAAGTAATATCAGTTATTATGAATAAAATAATTTTTTTAGTTTTTTAGGGAAAAAAACTATAACAAGGTCTACTTGACAAAATGATGGATCTAGTTTCTACTGTACCTGACAGGTATTGCCTTGGGTACGGCGTTGATGTTGTTCTGCTGGTATTTAGGTTTCTGGTCCATGGTGCGAGTGAAGGTGTCCAGGCCGCTGTCATGGTCTGTCGGCTGAGGTGAGTTCTGTGGCTTGGCTGTGGTACTGATAGGTGCTTTCACATTATCTTTCTTATTTTGAGTGTCATTAGGCAAGAGGTTGTGGTTGAACTTGGGGCTGTCAAACTTGCGTTCGAAGGGCTTTGCAGAGTTGGTGTACGGCTTGGGCACAAAACGGTTGTAGCTGGACGTGGCAGTGCTGTTGGTCTTTGGAGGTTCACCGGTGCCGTTAACAGGAGATTTCTCTGGGAAGCTTTTCTGAGGCAGGTAAGTGCTCTGGACTTTGTCTTCATGACTGGGAGGCTTTACTTTGGGAGATCCATGTGGGTCGAGCGGTGGGGTCACTGTTTGTGAGAAATAAAGTGTATTTGTGAATAAGTCTCTTATGTTCACCAAGGCTGCATTTATTTGATTAAAATACAGTAATATTGTGAAATATAATTACAATTTATAACTCATTTCTTTTTTTTAAATGTAATTCATTCCTGAGATGGCAAAGCTTAATTTTCAGCATCATAACTCTAGTCTTCAATGTCACATGATCCTTCAGAAATCATTCTAATACCAATTTACTGCTCAATAAATATATCTTAAATATAACCTTATTATTATCAATGTTGAAAACAGCTGTGATGGTTAATATTTTGGGGAATTTTGGAAACCATGATAATTTTTTTCCCAGGATTCTTTGATCAATAGAAAGTTCAATGGGCATCCAATCATTCTTCCATTAATCACTTACCTGAGGGTTTGGGCAGGGTCGGGGGTGGGACCGCTGGGATTGCTGGAGCAACAGGGTTGATCTTCTCTACTGATTCTGTCCTGTAGCAGGCAGACAAACAAACAATGAATTCAAGATTCAAACTTAAAGCCATATATTTTGTCATCATGTTTACTGCTATCTAAATTTATATTACAAATTGAATACTTGAATGCCAATATCCACATTTATATACGTTAAAACAGACTTTTATTTTTGTATAGTCAAGTATTTGAACATGTACCTGGGGTAGTACCCTGGCTGTGCCTGGGGTTGGGCTGGCTTGATGGCAGGTGTTAGCTGTGCGGAGGGTTTGCTGTCAAAGCTTCGGCGGTCAAAGTAAGACAGCTGTTTCCTGTAGTAGTCTTCATCCTCATCAGGGTCATCGTTATTCGAGCGAATGATATCATCTTCTGCTGTAGGCTGGGGCTGCTGTGGCTCTGGAGATCTGACAGATGAAAAACGCATGTGCATTTATGCATATAATAATTGCAATAATAACAATTTCAATAAAAGTGCACTAATATAATCAGAACCTCATATAGAACATTTGTATGTCAGTATGTGTATGTTTGTTTATCACCAGAAAGCCTTTAGCATAAGAGTGGCCAAATTACCCCTCATCATTGACATGCAGAATCAGATTCTGTATTTGAATCTTTCTCAAATAGATAGAGATATATGACTAACTTTATATCTACAGCAAGTGCTACTGTAATAACATTTAATAGTTTGGGGTCGGTAAGATTTTTTTTTGTCTATCGAAGTCTCTTATGCTTACCAATGCTGCATTTATTTGGTCAAAAAAAGTAAAAACAGTAATGTTGTGAAATATTATTTCGATTTAAAATAACTTGTCTATTTTAAAGGGGTCATGAATTGAGAAATCAACTTTCATCCAGCTTTTGATATATGAAAGTTAATCGTGATATAAGAATATCCTGTAAGTTTCGGAGCTGAAAACATGTTTTCCTTGTTAAAGAAAAGCTTTTATTGACACCAAAATCCAAAATCATTCTTATATGCTGATTTGGTGCTCAAGAAACATTTCTCATTATTATCAATGCTGAAAACAGTTGTGCTGCCTAATATTTGTTTATGGAAACCGTGATTCAGGATTCTTTGATGAATAGAAAGTTTCAACAGAACAACATTTCTTTGAAATAAAAATGTTTGTAACATTGTAATGTGTTATTGTTAATGTATTGAATTTATGTGCTAGTGCATTACCTAAAGGCCTTCTCTTGGTCCAGGTTACTTAATGAATTGGCTTTGGGCACAGAGGCAGCGCCAGGTTTAGGCACCATGTCCACAGGCTAAAGGAAGCAGAAAAATTAAACCATTAATTATTCAGTCTGTAGAGTGTATATTTAGTGAGTAGAAATACAAACTATGCCAACTCACCCGAATACCAGAGTTTGCAGACTCTCTTGCTCTGTCCACAGACACGGATCGCTTGTTCTCAAATATCTTAACCCTTGTGAGCACGGACTGGTGCTTCATGGCTGGGTCATCCTCTCCCTCGGCCGGAGGAGGAAGTTCAGGTTCCGTTGTCGGTGAGAGGGACTCCGGTTTAGGAGAGGTCATGGAGGCCTCTGAATTCATGTAGCCCCTCTGTGGTGGTTGAGTGTAGGAAGGTCTCTGGGAGGGGTCGTAGTACTGTTGTTTGGGGGGCTCAGGGGAGCGGGAGGTGGCTTGAGTGCGTGGAAGTGGTTCTTGGTTATACTGTGGCCGTGCAGGGGGTGGTTCATCGTGTCGGATCGGTCCGGGGCTAGGTTTGCCATAACGAGGTCGACCCGTGTCATAGCCCGTATCGTGCCGTGTCTGAGGGTGACCATACATACGGTTCAGACCATCCTCGTAGGGCATATGAGGGTCGTATCCAGAGGTGTGGTCATACTGAGCCCATTGCTCGTCGTACGGAGGCACGCTGTTCTCAAAATGTAGGTGAGGGTCAAAGTTACGAGCCTTTTGTTCCCTGTAGCCCCCATCATAGCGGCTGGGCTGGTGGTCGTAATCTCTGTATGGCTTGTCTTCCTGGTAGAGGGGCTGCTGGGGGTTGTAGTTGGGCTGCATAGGGTTTTGGCTCACCTGCTCGTTGGTTCGGTAGATATCCTTCTTGTACATCTGTTGATAAAGCCAAAGCAGGAAACTTATGAACAAACTGTACAAAGAACCATACGTTAAACTCAAAACCACAGCAATCAATTGAATTGAATGAAATGACAGAAACCAGAAGTGATTAATATTCGGATTAAAAGTTGAAGAATGAAGCACAGAGTCAGCAGAGAGACCTGCAATAGAGGAAGACTCAGAGTGGGCAGTTATTTAACAGGTCAAATGGAGGCAGCCATTACACAGTTTCAGAGTTTAAGAAAGATTCAATGACTCATGACACGTTAAGCTGCAAAATCATTGGGGTAAAATCAGCCAGAAAAGGTCCCACTGAAAAAGAAATATACAAAAACAATTTTCTTCAAAAAATAAAATGTATTTTGAGAAGTAGCCTTTTAGAAACCATAAAAGCCCAGTCTGTTAGACACAAAATCACAACTCTAAGCCAATTTAAAATGATCATCTTAGCTACTTACTACAAAAAGTTTTTTTAAATAATTTTTGGATTTTCTATAATAATGCAGCTAAAATTAGGATAATTAAACTATTTTAATTAAAACATACTGTTGGTGAAAATATGAAAAGAAAAAAAAGATTACTGTAAGATTATTAAAGTAGAATGATCTAAATGAATATGAATGCTTCAAAATATCAAATTATGATGAATAATGTCAAGGATTGCTCCATTATAAAGTTATTGCAGGAGTTTTCATAAGGGCAGTTTTCACATAAATGCAATTAATTAGTACAACGTGGCCACAAATTAATTTGTGGAAACGAATTCTTAATTCCTGGCCATGATATGCTTTTTTTTTTTTTGTGCAGGGTTCTGAAGTTTAATTTTCTACTTTCTTGTCACTGAAATATCTTTGTCAACTAAAATTTTAGCATAAATCGCTGAATTAATTAATATGACATAATGAGAAATGCACTAAATATAATGAATACTTTTATTAAAAGAAACTAAAAATGAACACTGTTGTAAACAGCAAGGCTACCTTTCAAAGTCATAACAGGAGGGGGGAAATTCAAAGTTATGAATCTAAATGAAGATCAAATTAATTATTAAATCAGTTTATCACATTCATTGCATCACTAGTATTTACTAACTCTACTTCAACAAGCAAACCAACTGAAAAATAAACCCATGCAAAAATAGGCAAGCAACAGTGGGGACCTGGGCTTGCCTGAAGGTTCATAAACTATATGATCTGATGCAGCAGGCCTCTGTCGTACCCACTGTTGTTTATGAACACACACGCACAGTCACAGAAAGAGAACATACGCTCTCATAGATAAGCACACAGCGCACATGCAAGAGCTAGAGGAAAGCACCGCAGCACACAGGCAGGGCAGACGGCGATAAGAGAGGGCACCCGGCTCGGGCGTTAAGTGGGCCGGTTTCAGTCCAGAGCGGGGTGGCTAGCGAGGTACCTTGGACTCTGACCCGGGTTGTCCAGATTGGTTGGGGTCGGGAGACGGGGGTTGAGCTAGCTCAGGGGCAGGTGGGAAGAGAGAGCCAGCCTCTGGGCTGAAATCCCCCTGAGTGAGGGTGACCGGGAGATCCTTGGCACTCGGGGCCCCTACATTTACATGAACAGCAGGGGGCGCTGTCTCTGCCAGCGGCTCAGGCTGCTTGGGGAGAGCAGCCTCTGCTTTCTGTGAAGGTGTTCAAAAATGTTTAATACATGTGGTCAAACCTCACCACTGCACTTCAGCTGAGATTCTCTTCTTTCTCACCTGATACCAGAACTGTTCTATTAAGGGAATGTTCCAGATTCAATTGATGTTAAGCTCTATTGACAGCACTTGTGTGTGTGTGTGTGTGTGTGTGTGTGTGTGTGTGTGTGTGTGTGTGTGTGTGTGTGTGTGTGTGTGTGTGTGTGTGTATATATTATATATATATATATATATATATATTATATATATATATATATATATATATATATATATATATATATCTTTGCTGTCATCTAATCTTTAAAAACACTAATTTATTAACACTGTTAATTATAACATTTAGCATATTTCAAAATAAATAATTTTTTTCATACTGTACATTACGATGTTGATTTTAGTTTTGGTGTTTTATTTATTTAGACAAAATAGTTTTTTAATATTGTACATTTAACAGTCATCTGAATTGTATTAAAAAATATGCATTACATGCTTATTGCTTATTGTTTGAATTTTAATAATGCATCTCTATGTGGCTATACTTTTAAAGCATTTCAAGGCCTACTGCACTTCCACTGTTAGAGCTGCTAAGAGTATGCCAAAAATGCTGTCCACACAGCTTAACTTGCACTAAATCAGGAACATCCCACTAACATACAGAATAAGGTAATTCTGGGAACCATGTCATGTAATAATTTGCAACTAACAAGGTTCTGTTTTTACTGTAAGTCTGGTGTCAGTTTAATTCTACAGTACAGTACAATGTTTTGGCTCTTGTAACACAAGATCTAAGACACTTTGGATATCATAGTGGCCATTGGTCCAATATAGATAAATACATTCACAGTAATATATTTAACACTGTAATTCCATCATGCACATAATACTTTCTGGTAATGACATTATTTGCATGACATATAAGGGGACAGCTAGACCACAAGGATGGGGCAATCGTTAAACATACTTAAAGATACAACGTCCTCACTTCCATCTCCATTGTGATCATATTGAGATAAGAGTCACAGCATCTACGTGAAGTATAACAGCCAAGCTATATTTGTCACATACACACACACAACACACACACACACACACACACACACGCACACACGCACACACGCACACACGCACGCACACACGCACACACGCACGCACGCACGCACACACACGCACACACACACGCACACATTTTCACACAACTACACGCTCACAAATGCATATAATAAATACGTGGCAACAATTATTACTTGGTCATTGTCACTTCTCTAGTACTGCAATGTACTACGGTTTTTAAAGCATTCCTCCTTCAATAGCGCCGCTAGAACACTTTTCTCACGCACACCACAGCCTCCAGACAACAGGGAAGGCGTACGGCTCGTAGAAACGCTACCTGCTGAGGTGCAGGGGCCTTGAACCCTGCTGGGTCGATGCGGTTCAGCGGTTCGGGCTGGTACCCTCCATATCCAGGAGGTTCCTGGATGACGGGCAGGTCCTCCTGGACAGGCTCCGAGGAGCGTGTGATGGCGGGCTCGCTTGGAGGTCCAACCTCGTCGTTCAGGGTCTCGTCTAGTTCCTGGTCCGTGTAGGCTCCGCCCTCTGTGTCAGTGTCCTCGTAGTCTGAGGTGTGACGGCTGTCCGTGCTGTACATACTGTACTCGCTACCAGGGGCGGACAGGTAGGACAGACGGTCATCGTGAAGGTCCAGGTCATCGTCAGGTGCGCCATCCGCCTATGGAGATTGAGAACACAAGATGCAAAGAATTCACCAAGAGTGAAAGAGGAAGAGAAAAGCATGTAGAGAGAGGTGAGAGGGTGAAAAATAAGTTGAGAAAGTGAAAGAGAGAAATGACAACATGTAGATGAAATGTGTAACATTGGGGGATCTCACAAAATTATATTTTGCATGAAAAATAAAGCCTACATATTAGATTTTTCTGCATTTTAACAATATATTTAGGATAATTTGGCAAAATTTTACACAAATTTCCACGGTATTTTCAATTATTCTTCTTTAAATTATATTATTGTAATATCTCTCACAGTACTACCATACAATGATTTAAAAAAATAAAAAAACTTAAATCAGCATAAATGAAAGGTAGTGCTACAAATACTACAATGTTTATAAATACATTACTGTAATTAGAACATGAAACTGCGTTATTTGAGTATTATTTACATACTTTTATCGTACTTATTAATATTTCAAATTAGGTTTCATTTTTATATTTTTAGTTTTTATTTTAACTTTAGCGCAAGTTTTGAGTTATTTTTTATTCTAGTTTTAGTAATTTCAGCTTATTTTATTTCAGTTAGCTGCCAATGAAGCATTTCACATTTTTAAGTTTTTCATCAAATGTTCATATTTCATTTTAATTAATAACAACAACAACACAAATGTGAGAATGAGTATCTATTTTTGGTTTATGCTAATTAAACCAAACTAAGGTTTCCTTGTGAATATTTCTAAGTGAATATTTCACTTGTTACAGTGTAATAATACATTTAGGTACAGAGTAATTTACTGTAATTACTACCGTAAGTACATGCAACATATGTAACAAGGACACTGTTTCCTGAAACTTTTTCCTCACTATGATATTGAGAATAGAGGGGGGTGCTTAATTTGTTATGTAAATGTTTTCACAAAGCATAAAAACATTTTTAAAATACTTTTTTAGATTCAAATATGACAGTTTCTGGTACAGGTTTCATGAGATTAACCTCATTATGGTGAAACATCACAAAAATAAAACTCAATCCACTGGGAAAAAGAACAGATGCTGATCAAATGAACCATAACAGTGGTCAACATGAGTGTTGTGACCACAATAACAGATGCATGGGAAACACAAACTATGCTCTGTAAATACAAAACCATAGAACCAGAACACCAGGAATTAACCCTGTCCCAGAAACCTCAAGCATCCGCTGTTGAATGGAAAAGTTAAATGAAACTCACCTTGCCCTCCGAGACCCACACCAGCTGGTTCTGCTGCTGCTGTATGCTCTCCTTCAAAGCTCCATACCAGCCATCATTCATGTTGTTCATGTTAATGGTGGCTAGAGGACAGTGACAGGAAGGAAGACACCAAATCACTCAAGAGAGACTCAAGGTTTTTGTAAAAAAATAACAATACGCTCATAAAAAGTGAAAAATAAAACTTCTCACTGTTTGTAGCTTAAAATATCACTCGTTTAGATGCTCATTAATTCATCGAAAGATGGATCATTGTTGGATTCTCTTTCTCTTTATGACTGAACTGAGCTATCTTTTTGCCCTGTTACATTTACATTAATGAGGCTTTTATTCAAAGCGATTTACAAATGAGGAATGATAAAGTATAAAACCACAGCCTTTATAGAGCTCAGTCAGATACACTGTGTGCCTGTCTTATTACTTCCATAAGACTTGATAGCAGACAGGCTGGGGAGTGAGGCCCATGATGTAATTTTATGTGATGTAGTTTTATGAATTCCAAGTTATTACAGTCAACTACATAATTTAATTCACATTAAAGAGGTCACAGTGTGTGGAGTGCAGAGTGTGTGCGTGTGTGTCGGCCAGACGAGACGTGGTGCAGTATATATATATATATACTCACGATTTCACGATTCAATAAATATCATGATACTGAACTCACGATACGATATTATTGCGATACTCCAAGAAATATGGTAAAAGGTTAACAAAAAATTTAGTGTTGATTAAAATGCTAAATTTGGTATTACATTGGGGGTGGAAATGAATAGGCTTGGACTTGGTGCTGGTAACCCAATGCACAAGTCAATGGTGACACAAGAATAAAAATATTCATGATCCTGAAGTTGAAAATATAGAATTATTTTAGACGAATATGCTTTCACTCTGTCACTGACTAGATATATTTAAAATATATTTTATAAGACATTTGGCATTATCAGGACCCACAAATATTCCCTCATTGTATTATTATGCATTATATTCAACATTACACATAGTAGTTTAATGTAATACTGACACTAAAACTCTGTAAACTCACACAACAATTTTTATTTTGGGTGAACTATACAATACATAGTTAAATGTTTGAATTGCGATATATTGTGAAATGATATATTGTTACACCCCTAATATATATATATATATATATATATATATATATATATATATATATATATATATATATATATATAATATATATATATATATAATATATATATATATATATATATATATATATATAAAAATTCTATTTTTAATGCACATTTATCATTAAAACAAAAAGTAAAACAAAGTATCATTAAAACAATGTGTGTGTGTGTGTGTGTGTGTATATATATATATATATATATATATATATATATATATATATATATATATATATATATATATATATATATATATATATATATATATAAATATATTACAATAAAGAATACACACAACCTCAAAATAGATCTGTACTTACATGTGAAAAGATGGTGGTTGTTCTTTCTGAGTTTGAGTGCACGCTCATGGAGTTTCCTGGCGCTCTTCCTGGACTCAGGACACAGTCTAGTCCTCATGTTCTTCACGCCCTGCTTACTGTCAGGATTCAGGAACGCCACGATGGGATACCACTGAGCATAATTCAGCCGATCCACTGCATTAGGAGTAATGTCCAACACTGCATGCTTGTCCTGCAGAACACAAACAAAAAACCCTCTCACTGATTTCATGGAGTCTCAAGTATACGTGTTCTACCATAATCCACCAGCAGGAGGCAGTAGTGCCATTCAGAAAGACTGTGTTCCTGCATTGCATTGTACAACTTTGTATGTGCAAGTGTGTGTAAGAGATCTCACCCGGTCGATTATCTGTTTGATAGTGTGAAGGCGTATGATCCCTGAGCTGCGCTGGTCAGTGCCGGCATCTCTGGGTTCACTCTCTACACAAGAGAAAACATAATCCATACTAGTATCCACATACACTTTCTGCGCTCCCTCTCATGCAGGACATCAGCATCTTCACCCCTCAAAAGCATACAGTGAGAAGGCAATTCAACATGGATGTGCACATGCGCCCGCATACACAATATGAGCACCTGCAGACTGTTCAAATGTTCCATACGTGTAACATCAATGTGGTGTGTTTTGATTAACTATAGATTTGCAAATATGAATCTTCATTATATAAAGTGGAGGGAATAGGAGCATCTGTACACCACAGTGACTACGAAGGGATCTGGAATATCTGAAGAACGTTTGACATTACAGAGTGCAACCAGAAGGTCATTACATGGTTAAGTCAGTGCGTTTTAACATTTAGGAGCCATTGGTGGCCCCTGACATTGATACATTGTTTAATGGGGGTATGTTCACCCAAACATTTATACTGTCAACATCCTCATGTTGTTCAAAACCAAACTCACAAAAATATATATAATTTTTTTTTTCCAATGGTCCAATGGTGAGTAAACGATGACAATATTTATTTTTGGGTGAACTACCCCTTCCCTATAAGACAGCATCTCTAGACCTACATCTGTATCCTTTACTATATCATGGCTCTGAAATAGCAGCAACTACAGGAAGTCTTTCCAGCAAAAAGAAAAAAACAAAAAAGCCCATAGTATCACAAAATAACACAGGAAGCAGGTGCTTGGGATGGGGGAAATCAATGAGCAATGTGCCTTTATCTCCTCTCAAGCATGACTGAAGGGTTGGGGAGGGGGGGTTGGAGCTGTCGATAGCATGAACACACCTTGGATTATTTTTCATTACCATTTCAAGCAGTGTCGATTTGGTGTAACTAAAATAAAGGATGCCATAATAATGCACAGCCTCTAGTAACTATGGTTACTGATGAGTGAGCTGATGTGACTACTGTATGCAACGTACTTTCCCTTCCATCTGGGTGCTGTGTCTCTGAAAAGCAAATAAAGTCATACAGGAAGAATGTTATGTAAAATAAAAGCCAGTGGCCACTCAAGGAATCAGTTTACAAGCTGAATTTTAAATGTACTACTGAAACTGGAGAGCAGGACAGCTGTGACTGCTCAAGTATGCTGCACAGGTAGGTGGATTAGAAAACTGAAGCGCTGTGTCTTATCAAGGGATGTGTGTCAACAAATGGACACTCACTTGCAAGCTCAAACAGGTCAGGCACCTCTCTCGCCAGTTTGTCTCGTGCCACGTCTGCGATTGGCCCGAAGATCACAACAGGTCTCAGGAACCCAGCTAAAATGAGACAAAAAATGTCTAAATAAATTAAATCAATCCCTTTAATGTGAATTTAGGCATCAGAACATTATAATATACAGTATGAAAAACAGGTAACACTTTACAATAAGGTTATATTAGTTAACATTAGTTAATGCATTAGTAAACATGAACTAACCATGAACAACACCTCTGTTCAGTATTAGTTAATCTTTGTTAACATTGGTTAATAAAAATACAGCTGTTCATGGTTTGTTAATGTTAGTTCACAGTGCATTAACTAATGTTAACAAGATTTTAATAATGCATTAGTAAATGTTGAAATTAACATTAACAAAGATAAATAAATGCTTTATAAGTGCAGTTCATTATTAGTTCATGTTAACTAATGCAGTTAAAGGGGTACTTCAGCGCTGGGAAGATGAATGTGTATTTAA
Organism: Gobio gobio; assembly: GCF_949357685.1. Taxonomy (NCBI): domain Eukaryota; kingdom Metazoa; phylum Chordata; class Actinopteri; order Cypriniformes; family Gobionidae; genus Gobio; species Gobio gobio. The sequence continues at coordinate 47,509,998 of NC_137098.1, forward strand.
ACTGGGTCATCTATGTAGTAGAAATGTGAAAATTATTTTTGAATTTGGTGCCTTCTAGACTGAGAAAAGACAGAAAATGAATTTGTCTCATGTGGATGAAAGACAACAACTCCCAGAATGAACTTGCTTCGCTGCCCTACAAGGCCACTCCCAAAGCAACGGACACTGGTTATCACTTGCCCACCATGACACCGCCCCCACCGTTGTTTTTGATTTTCATACCAATACAATCATTTTGTTCAGTTAGTTAGAGAATAGGCACTACAATTAAAAACTGAACGTGTCTTTTCAATAAAGTGTGAGAGAGCCGAACGAAAAGCACGGCATAGACGCAGCAGGAGTCAGATTTCATTCATCACGAGAGCGAAGAGCTGAGCAGAGCTGAGGTAAGCGCAGCAGTCATTCACGACACGTGTCCAGTCTGGCACATTTTCAGATCATGCCTTTGGAAGCTTAAATTTCATAGGAATTAATTGAAAAGTTGAAACACTCACTTTGCTCCGCACTGCTCCGTTATGAACGCACCAGCCGAGCGGCCGTGCGCATTTACATTCTGTGAGTGAGATCCCTCCCCTGTGGGCGGGTTGATAACATGCAGAACTAGCTCCTCTAGTCTCTAGCCTCTGGCCAAAAAATCCTCCGATGACGCAAAATGACGATATTTGCGTCATCTGAGGATTTTTTCCAAAAAATAAAATGCATAATTCTGTCATCTCAGGGGGATATGAGAGGGAGAAGTACCATAATTTGAATATACTACCGGGTTTCTACTGATACAAAGCTTAATGCAAATAGCTGAAGTAACCCTTTAACTAATGTTAACTAATGAACCTTATTGTAAAGTGTTACCGAAAAATATATATTTTTAAATATTGATATTTATGTTGAAATTTACTCAAGTTTTATTAAATTTAAGTGAGCATTAGATGATAAAAAGTTAATATAAAATGTTAAAACAGGAGAAATTAGCATGTAAAATTAAACACAAATATCAGCTGTAGCGTATACAATATTGATATCGAAAAATAAATATTATAGTAATAATACTGTTTTTGTTTTTTGTATCAGCTGATAACTGATGTGAAACCAATAAATTGTGCATCCTTATCTAACACAAAAAAATACATACCCTCTCTAAGAACCACCCTTTCATAAGCAGGGAACTTGGTTTGAACCGGCTGAGCTGACAAATCTTCTCGACTCTTCCGCAGATTCCTCTTTGAACTACGTAGACCTCTGAACCTCCAGAAGTCAGCTCGGTCACCGCCTGCAGTTTTGGGGAGTGTGTACTGTACGCTTGATAACTGCTCTGCCCTGAAGAGATGGCAAAACAAAATCAGCTTTAGTTTGAAGCAGTGTTGGGGGTAAAGCATTACTAGTAATGAGAGTTACAGAATCAGATGACTTTTTTCAAGCAATTAGTAACGCATTACTTTTAAATTTGTCAAACCTGCTTTTGATATGAAAGTCTAAGCTTTTAAACAATAAATAGCGTCTTGGCGCTAATGTGGCATAACAGTTAAAGTCAGAGGCTTTGAAAAACAGAGTTGCGACATGCTCTCATCTCCCGGCGTGGTTCACGGAGCTTCTAAACAAACCAGCGCTCTGTCAATGCATTTGAATGACTTAAGCAGATACACAACAGTTTTATTATACAGGTATTTGTAGCAATTTTTAATGACGTCAACCATATTTACAGGCTCATTTTATTATGGAGAGTGATGGAGATCAACATTGTTAACATTAACATTAATGTCTTTCTTGTATTTAGCCATCATTGCTTACTAATTGGTCACACTCATACTCATTGGTGGTCAAATGTGACCACACCTTAACAATTTTTCAATTAAATAAATGTTCTATATTTTAGTTTAATAATATTTATTGAATATTTTGAGGATATATTTTGATACTAAATAAGCCTACTATTTATGCAATAATTATGGTCCATTAATGACCACTTAAAATATTTTTTCTTATGTATATTACAATTAGTGCAGTAATTAAGGTTAAAATAGAGAATTCCAATGCAAAGATGCAAATTAGAGTTATTTTGTGACTGGAAAAATAATCATTTTCATTTGTAAAGCCATTGTTTACCCACTAGGTGCGTGTATGGCTCTTTAATAAATATACATGTATCTAGTCTGGTTGCTCAAAAAAGTATTGCAGATCATAACTTCTTCCTTATTTTTAGGTTTTGCATTTGAATAAATATTTAGATATGATCAAACACTAGATTTCTTTAAATGTGAAATTTTTTAAAGTTAATAACTCTAATATTTTTAATGATACTTATACAAGCACAAACAAGTGAATATTAATGAATGCAAGCAAATATAATTTAACCCAAGAAAAGTTTAAAATAGTGCTAAAAATACTTATTTTTCCTTAGGATATATACATATGAATTGATACCAAATCAAGATCGAAATGGATATTTGTGCCAATCACCAACCCCAAATACCCCCAACCCCGCCCGGCTGCCACCACAAATTGGTTTCTAATCTGTGGGAAACACTGAATGATCCAATTCAACCATATGAATAAGAAAAAAATACTTTACATAAACCACATTTGTGTTTATTTTTTTATTAAGTAAGAGTGTTCAACTTTTTTCTCCTGCGTCCTATTCTTCAACAATCCAAAATGGCAGCACAGCTGAAAGGTTTGTTTGAGATGTGCCCAGACTAGTACTGCACTGCAAGCTCAGCCCAGATAAGAAAAAGTAACGCAATGCATTACTTTCCCATAAAAAGTAAATTAGTTGCTTTTTAGGGAGTAACGCAATATTGTAACGCATTACTTTTAAAAGTAACTTCCCCCAACACTAGTTAGAGGTATACGGAAATCTGATTCTCTCTATCATCACAAACTTGTATATAGTTAATCATGCACTACACAAGCAAAAGAAAAAACAGTATTGAAGTGATCTATATATGATCTACTAATCTATATACTCCAAATATAATACAGCAACTGAGTGTTACCTGTTTTTGTTGGGAATGATGCCTCTTTCCACCTCCTGGTGGTTCTTCCCGATGCGGATGGCCAGCCAGGAGCCCAGTTTTCCATTGTAGAGGGTGTCCACCACTCTGAACACCTCTCCCTTATTAAAGCTCAGCCCGTAAGGAGACTCTTTCTCATACTCAAAGTGTGTTCTGATGTAGAAGGAGTCGCCCACGTCAGACTCCACTATTCGCCGGTACACTAGAGGACATGACATAAATTAAATGGTTAACACTAAATATCTTTCTTAGTATGAATGATTGAATCCTACTTAACTAAACAATAGGTCAAATTATACAAGTATTTATTTAAGTGGTCATCATTACAAAATAAACCCAGACATGGTGATCATGACCCCAACATGAAGCAGATGAGTCTTATATCGCCTTAATAACCATCTGACTGCATAGAGACAGAGCGTATTTAGGCCACGCCCACACCGGGGGGGAAACAAACCAACGCTCTCCATTGACTTTGCATTGCGTGAGGCTGCATCCTTGTCATTTCGGACTTAAAATAAAAAACAGAACAATGTCTAAAAGCTGATATGTGACAAAGTGTACAGCAAACAAGCTAAAAAACACAGAAATACGTTTTTATAAGCTGTCGACCCAAAAAAACGAGAGTTTAAGGAGACAAAAGTGGATAAAGGCAGTTAAATGTGACGCTTCAGCAGGAAGAATGGGTTAATTTTGGGATCCTGACACTCAGTATGCCTATGTGTGCAGTAAACATTTTGTCACTGTTAAGTCAAATATCCAAATGTCAGGTGTATATTTATATTTCCTGTTGCTGATTACGTTCCCCAGTAGTGGGTGTAGTTCTCAGTGTAATATAACGTGTCACGCTCTGTCTCAATGGCCTGTATCCACTTTTTTGTCCTTAAACGCTCGTTTTTTGGGTCAATAGCTTATAAAAACTTCAGGGTTTTTGGTTGTGGGTGTTGTTTAGCTTGTTTGCTGTACACTTTGTCACACATCCACTTTTAGACATTGTTCTGTTTTTTGTTATAAGTCCGAAATGACAAGGAGGCCGCTTCACGCAATGCAAAGTCAATGGAGAGCTTTCGATTGTTTCCCCCCCCCGGTGGGCGTGGCCTTCAGATTATGACGCGTGTCGCTCTGTCTCTATTGCATCCCACTTATTACACAAGTACATACCAAAAAATATTTTTTTTTTTAATGTGAGAAAGAAAAGGCTAGAATGAAATGCTGCGACTGACCAATCAGAGTTATATATTCTAGAGCAGTGGTTCTCAAACTGAGGGGCAGGGCCTACGTAAGCCTGGTTTATACTCGCTGCATCCGCACAAGCATGAAGGCGCTAGACCCCATTTTGCATGCCGGTGTGCAAGGACACAGAACACATATTAAGTAGCGGCCAATGCACAATAAATACAACAGAACATCACAAACAAATGTCATAACCTATTAAAAAATGTCTTTCATATTATTATAGACATTATATTTTTATATTATTTTATCAAGTGCATTTTTGAAAATGAGTATGTATATTTAATCTTACCTATGCTTTGTCATTGTTAAGATTCTTTTTAATATGTCAATATGCCTCTTCGATATTAAGATATGCATCAAGAACACATTCGGGTATCACATCCGATATCAAGAACACATCCGGGTACTTTAATGCGTCCTCTGTACTTGCATTCTTGAGTATTGGATTTGAACAATGACGGTTGATGATGACGTTGTACGAGAACACAGGATGCGAGATCGCTTAAGAATGCATATTGAGAAACGGCCAAACATTGTCACGTGTGTACCTTACTACTTCTCACTGCTGCTTCCTGATGGTTTAAGAGGACATTTACAGGGAGTCGCTCCCTATCATTTCAAAGAATAGTTTAACGGCAAACACGTCAAGTATAAACACCTCATCCGTTTGGGGAGGTGTGCGCGCAGTCAGCGGAGGCTCACGGTGCGTGCAAGTATAAACAAGGTTTAAGGATCCTTAGGAACTTCCAGGAGGATCTAAATAAGTCTACAAATTTAATTATAGTTATTTAATTACATAGTTGTTTAATTCTAAAATACTAATTAAAATGTAAAACAATAAAACTAAATAAAGATGTAGACTAGAGCAATAAACTAGCATCATATTATTGAGTTTATACATTTTTATTACAACAGAAGCACCAGAGGTACATATTTGGAGGGCTTTCGAATATTGTCTTAGCTAAAGGGGAGTCTTGGAGTCCAAAAGATTCAGAACCAGAGAAACATGTAATAAGTGAACATAGGCAAACATAATCAATACATGAAAGCCACATCCATCTGCTCACCATCTTTCTTCTTCTGAGCTAGGATGGTGACTTCTTCACCTCTGGGAAGATCCAGCAGAAACAGCACTGCTTCCTCACGAATGATGTTTGCAAAGTCAACATTGTTAACCTATGAACAGGAGGGAGTGCAAGAAGAAAACAGGCTTTAGATCTCTGCGGTGCTGTAACCTAACAATACACTGTTTATTGACAGTAGAAAAAAGAAATAAATAGAAGCAGAGAGAGAGAAAAAAGAACAAATCCACTTTTTCTGTGTTTCTACTTTATCTTATAGTCAATCTCAGGGAAAAAAAGAGTCGAGGTGAACGTGCAGTCACCCTTGACAAAATGGAAAGGGAAAAACAATGAGCTGGGAGTCTTGCTGTGAGGCAGGGCCTGGAATCTAAGGAGTGTGTGTTTGTGAAGCAGGGACAGGAACTTTCATACTCATGCGTGTATGCACACAGTGACGACCTGTACTGGGACTAGTGTGGGAGAGGCACAAAGCTATCTATGTTTCATTAAAATGTGCACGGTGATAAACAAACCTAAATGAGCCTGACTTAGATTCTCTGTATTACACATAGCAACTGACAATAGTGTAAGACCACTGGAGGCTTGAGTTAAACAATGAGCACCATTGTGCAGCCGAAGGCTAAACAAAGGAAAGCTGGAAACAGAGGAGAGACAGGCACTGAGTCAGAGGAGGAGTATGTCATGATTATTTTTGCCCACAGCCACAGGGGTCACATAGTATCTTCATATTTTCCTGAGAAAAAGTGGGATGTTACACAGTGTTACAGCACAGAGATTAGTCAACAACAGATGTTCAGAAGCAAAACAATCAAACACATGCTTTCTTAAGACTAGATTTCTCAGATATGATTAAGCATGCTACTGTACAGTATATGCTAAATATGTGATGTTTACACAAGAAATGCCACTGGTTGCAATTAAAAAACATATTTAGTTAAAATTGTACACACACAATTTAATTTTAACATTATATATATATATATATATATATATATATATATATATATATATATATATATATATATATATATATATATATATATATATATATATATATATATATATATATATATATATATATATATATATATATAATATATATATATATATATATATATATATTTTTTTTTTTGTAGCTTTGTTAAAATTGGAGCATGAAGAATCATTTTCACACATGAATTGGCACCTCTGAGTCTCGACCTTAAATTCATTGAAAGTCTTTGGGATGTGCTGGAGGAGACTTTACAGGGTTCTTGACTCTTGCATTGTCAATACAATACAATACAAGATTTTGACCAAAAAGTTAACGTAAATAAGATACTCACCCTGAGTATCTGGTCTCCCTCCTCCAGGCCTTCCTTAGCAGCAGGACTGTCCTCTAGCACACCAGCCACAAATATCCCCACATCGTTTCCTCCCGCCAGCCTCAATCCTACGCTTTCTCCTTTCTTAAACTTCACCAGCTTCATACTAGGCCTGGTAACACAGAATAAAACTGGATCAATCTTTAATGGACTTGCATGGCATTGTTTGTGCTGTGTGTGGCTTCAAAATTATTTGCACCAGTGCATCTGCACGATAATACAGAAAGCTTACTTGGCTAGTAAATTTAAAGTCACTAGAAAGGGCAAGTGGGAGTATGACACGAGTACAGATTATGCAACAACACTGACCGAAGGATGCTGTCATCATGGGTGACACTGGGCACAGGGGCATCAGAGGGGCTGACTGGCAGATCAACATCAGGTTGCCCAGGTTGTGCATACACTGGTTTTGGCTCTAAACACACATTTCTGTTAGACTTTGATGATGATGTACATCAATAAAACACAGTTTTTTTCAAACAGACTCTTTGGTTATTAATCAGACAAAAAAGAACATGAAGAACCAGAGAGAAGCAAAGTCAGATCTGGGCCTTCCAGATCAGGGATGGAGTAAACAGCAGCAAAGTATTGAGAGAAAACTAGGAGATGACAGGTCTGATTTTTATCAGTGGAGATGTGGGAGGAGTAAGAGGGCGAGGGAGACCATGGAAAAAAATGAACATGAAAAAAATAAAACTAAATCTTGTGTTTACACACTATTTTGATCTTAAATTTTGCCTCACTGTGAAATATATTAAAGGGGTCATAGAATGACATTTTTGTACAAGTTAATATGATTCTTTAGTGTCTAAATGAAAAGTTTGTAATATACTTTAATTAAAAATTCTCATTAGTATTGTAAGAAAACACTCATTTTACCTGGTCAAAACCAGCTCAGTTTTCAGCAACTCATTTCAGTGTATGTGACTTTAAATGATAATGAGCTTGGCTCACCCCGCCCCCTCTGCTCTGTGGGGCGTTCGGTTCGACCCGACACAACACCACAACACACGTGGAGTGTTGCCTTGACAACATTTGAGGGTATATTTTCGAGAAATAATGGCAACGGGAGTCTCTGAGGACACATCTGAGCAACCTTATCATTTTGAACCGGAGTCGGACCAGGAACAGATGACGAACGTTTCTGAATGGTTGGTTAACGTCATGTCACTTTGATCTATCTTTGTACTGGCAGAGTAGCGTAGTTGCTATGTGTTTCCTGATGTGTTAGTTCATTGACAGATTGATGTTATGTTATAAGATTTTTTTTTTTTTACATTACTTCTTAATCAGTAACAGACACCGTTATAAACCATGTACAAAAGTAAGCTTAGTGTAGTGTTACCACGTTAACTTTATCACCCGAGTACACAGTTTGTAATAACAAACATAACGCGTTGTTCATTATAAACGTGGGATTATGAATTATATTGAGAACGTCATACACAGAAAGCATGCCGTAATGTAATTTACCCTGTAAACTTTAGCCTCATTCATCGTGAAGCGTGCAAGCGATTTGCAAAGATTAATATAAAGGTTAATAAAACGTTACACTCACATCTCCCTGAGGTGCAGCAGGAACACAATCCTTTTTTCAAGAGCAGCTTATTAGCAAAACCTGCTTTATACTGACGCTCGTTTATAAAGCAGTCTGCTGAGAAATGATTCGCGCAAACATTGACGTTGATCGGGGGGAATATTCCCTTCTAAAACAAAACTCAGCAGCCACTGGGTCTTCAGCAGTTCGGATTTAGGAACATCAAAATGACTGCTGTGTTCGTTATTACACCCAACAACACAACACCACAATCGCTTAGACGCCATTCTGCTCCAGAGTATCAACAATGGCGGACGGATGACAGCTCGCTCAGGGCGGGTCTGTGTTGAAACGCTGCTGTCAATCAACAATCTTTGGAGGGGCGTACACCGTGTAACGTCACACGGTCAGACGGCTCGATTTGAGACAGGGGAAAGTATATAAGGAGATTTAAAAAAAACACTGGATGTATTTTTATCATTATAGGATGGTTGTGTACAGGCACTGCCAACACACATTTCCGTATAATCAACTTGTAAAAGTGCATGTACCATTCTATGACCCCTTTAAAGAAGTCATGTTAAAAACAGTATGATTTGTTTGAATTGTCTACTTTGTGAACCATCATGTTTGCAATCAATCCACGAATCAGACGGTTGAAATCAGTGGAAATTGATGCACTAATTATAGAGTTTGTTGTACTATATAAAATATACAAAAATATGTATCATTCTGTATTATTCCAGCAATTATTTTATTAGAAGTAATGTGATTTTGAAAATCAAAAATAGATTTTGACATTTTACTTATTAATAGTATGTTAATACAAAGCATCACAGTACTGATTTGGTTTCTTGATCATTGTGTTAGGTAAATTAAGTTCCATGTGTATAAAACTTGGAAGCCGAGAAAACATCTACAGAGCCCCGCACATGACAAAATAATTTATATCATGGCAATGAATGAACAATTCGTTTGCATGACTTACTAATAGTAAGGTTTTACTAATTCGTTCCCTCGTTTTACGCAAATTTACAAAAAAAACTAACCCTTCATTTTCTAAATCGTAGCCATGTAATAATTCATTACGTTGTTTTAATTAAATCAAAACAAGGAAAGAAATTTGTTCAATATGGTCACGATTTACTAAAATGAGGGAACAAATAAATTGTGGCAACAAATTCTTAATTCTTGGTAACTATTTAACTTAAACTAGTAAACAAATGAGAACATCCTGGCCACGATTTACTAAAACGAGAGAATTAATTCTTCATTTGTGGCCACGATATTTATATTTTTGTCTGCATGTCATGCACAGGGCTCTGTAAACATCACATGGAAATGCAATTTATAAAGGACTAAAAAGAACGGGAGGGGGGGGGGGGGGGGCAGAGAGAGGTGACTTTGCCTTATTTATGAAGTCTGCCACATGCCACTGGACTGGGGAGATAAGACAGTGGGAAGAGCAGAAGGAAAGACAGAAGACAGCTTAAAGTCTGGAGGTGAAAGACCCAACCTGGCAGTGGAGGGATCTGTTTGTCCCCGGGCTGATCTGTAGGCGGAGCCAGAAGTGCATCCTCGGCCATCTTAACTGGAGTGGATACAGCCGCTGGTTTAGAGATGCGCTCCTCCTCACGACTCCTATGGCTACAGACACACAAAGCAGCACGTAGTCACAAACTGAGTCTGATCTTATCTCTGTTTATAAGTAGGGTGTGAAGCGTGTAATTTATTAGTTGATGGGCCCTATTGACTTCCATATTATTATTTTCATAGGAAGTCAATGGGGCCTATCAACTGTTTGGTTACCCATACTCTTTAAAATATCTTGACATAATTTTCATTTTTGTGTGAATGAGCCTTTTTAGTTATCAGAAATTGTACTTTTTGAGTAGTTTAGAAATGGTGTAGCCTACTTTTCCTTGAGTATTTTTTGTGTGTGATGTAAAAGTGTGATAAAGTACTTTTACTCTGCTATTTTCCTTCCGTTAGTGGTTGTCACATGCTTGTTTTAAATGTGATTGGCAAGGGACAGATTAATTGCATAAATAATGCGCATTGCATACTTTAACCACAGCACAGTAGATGACGCCAACTACTGTTAATTATGTCTGCTGTGGAAGCCCATCCATAAAAACACCTGTATTTAATTTTCTAATTTGAAGAAACATGTTAAGATAAATTCTGTTTTTCTGCATACTAGATAATCTGTATATGTACAGGGCCTGAAATTTGGAGTGAGGTTATGGGCATTACATTCAATGTTAATTACTCCCGCAAAGTGCCACATTCATAATGCAGGTATTCCCATTTATATTTATTTACTTGAACATATACAGAGATGTGTGATCTGCACTGCCGCGACACTCTCTTACGCGCATCCTGCAGCAGTCGGCAGCTCGTTGACGCTTGATGAGTTTAGTATGAGTGCGCAATGCATGCTGTGAAAAAGTGTTGAGGACAATCGAAACCTTATTATGGAAAAAAAAAGCTTACCATGTAGAAGACCAAATTCAGTATGCACTTTATTGATGACCCATTGCATTATTCTGCATCTCTGTCAGCAACTTGACCAAGTACATTTCAAGTTCAAGTTAAAAAATGTAGTTCCAGTTAATTGTGAACGCTGCTGAGCAGCTTATTCGCCCAGACCGCCGCAGCCCCGCAAAAATACTTTAAAAAAAAGTTTCCCCAGTGAAAATACTTCTATATTTAATGCACATTTTTCATTACAAATTATATTATCAGCATACCATTTTTGAATAATATTGAAAAACATTCAGCGTGCAAGCGTTTATGTACGCGAGTTGAATAGTGACATGCATAATTACAGACAAAACAAATTAAAGCGTTGTGATATACAAGTTAAAAAAAAAATTCATCTTGATTATATTCATTAATAACACAGGCCAATTAATCGATAATTATATATAAAATATTTTTTTTTTCAAGGGATGTTCTAATGACAATACTATAATACAAAATTTTTTTAAACTTTTGTGGATTTTAAGGTTCTCACGCCTCTAAAATCCTGGTTATCCCTGATATTATTGGGCTGCTGGGATTTATGCAATGTTAGCATGTCTGTGGGACAAGTCAATAACATGTAAAGCACTTGCATTTGGTGGCATTTCAGAAAAGGTACATGTGAATATGGTCATCATGTGTTGACATTTCTCAGAACATCAGAAATTATATTTGTTCCACATGAATATGAGAGCAGAACAATGCTGAATGGAAACAAAAGAAAAGGATCATGAACACAACAGTGCTTGAAAAAAAGCAGAGATAATGATTTCTCATTAGACAGTACCAGATGCCAGAGCTTTAGGTCAGACTGTATAATTGACTGTTCGCAAAGACCCGCCCCCTTTAGTTACTGTTGCTATGTCCGACAAGCCATGCCGCTCTCACACCACACACGTTCTCACGTAGCGAAAATACATCGTGGAGCAAAGAGGATACTGACGACACGCCGAAAGACAGGACAGAGCAAGTTACTTTTGATATGACACAAAGTCTCAACTTTGAAATTGTCATTTTTAAAAAAATTTTTAACAATAAATAGCATTTTGTGGCTTTTAATGTGTCGTGATCGCTGTAGCGCCTCAGTTAAAGCTGCTCGTGAACCGATTATCTCTTCCTTCTAGTTAATTGATAAGCATGAATGAACACTAAAATAAATGTTGTTTCAACCGCGGAAAGACGTCAGTAGGCTACACACCGTTTTTCCAAGTTCAAGTCCACCGATGTTAATCTACTAACTCTCCTGACTTCTGTCAGACAAAACGGCAGATTCGGCGATGTGATTGGTCAGATCGCCTGTTAATCAAACTTGCGGCGAAGGGTGAATTTAAATTTTTGCAAAAAATTAGGACAGACACTAGAACTTTTTTTTAAAACTATAAATTAACTCTCGCACATCTCTCAGATATTTGAAATGCTTTGAGGCATCACAAATACTCTCTGTTGCACATTCGTGTACAGACAAAGAAAGCTGGGGAAGCATTTGATGAGTTCAGGATCTGAACTGCCCTCTAGAACTTCAGTCATATGACTCGGGCTGGTAGAGAATGACTCCCATAGGAAACAGACCACTCCCGAAATATAAATGGAGTCTTTCTTTGATGAATGCAATTAGCATTGTTATTAGCAATTAGCATTGGCTGAATCAGTAAAAACAAACAGATTTCTACCAAGAACTCATAAATGAAAATGAAAAAGAGAGCCCTTGTTGCTTGGCAGTATATTTTGTCTTAAGCCAGGTGCACATTGTACGATTTATAATAGTCCGAGGCACGTTCAGTTACTATGAGCTGCATAAATGCTGGATTGAAATAGTGGCTGGCAAACAAGAACAATCTCTAGCGTTAATTTTGATCATGGTTTGTCTTGAAAAGAAAAACTGGAGAAAAAAAAAAAAACAAAGACGATGGCGCAAGTTTTGTTTTGTTGTTATCTTAATTGCATCATAAGGCTCTGTGTTACTATTGGTTTTTGATTTGACTGTTGTCATAGGAGAAGTCACACTACAGGAATAAGCATCAAATCTTCTAACACTGTCAGAATTTCATCAGAGATAAAATTTTATCGCAGCGGTCATTAATCAGCTGTCAGCGAACATGTTAAACTAGCCATCATGGGCTTCAGATTTTGGCATAGGATCAAAAGAATCTTTTAAGATTCTCAAAATGTGCTCAGACGGCCAAAATCGTACAGTGTGAACCTGGCTTTAAATCTCTGATGCCCTGGACATGCACAAATATGCACTGACACACACACACACAAAAGCCTACAGCAATCCCAGGCTCTCCTTTGCTCTGTTAGTTTTCTCTGTCTGCACGAACACATCTATCACACACGGGCTAAATCTCTGCTCACTTTCTGCGTTTATTTCTCATGTGACCTTTTACAATCGCACTGAAATGTCTTTCCATTCCAAAAAGGGCATTTGTTTCCCTGCATATTTCAGAATACAAATTGAAGCCCTATATAGACTTTTACACTATGCATATAAATTATTATATTTTCTTACATTATATATATATATATATATCTCTCATATCATCATATAAATGATCATATTGTTATGTATAAATAATATTTTTGTAAATTAACACCCTTCTTGTTCTTGTTGTGACTATTACACAGCAAGAAAAGACAATACATTGATATTCCTACTACAAGCAGAACATGATACAATGATACTATGGCACTGCTTGTGCATTGTTTTTTTAATTATGAATCAATTCAGGTAAAGTTACTATACGTCATATACAATATACTACATCGCTAGCAAGAACAGACAGTTCATTACAAACATGGTGATTATTATGCCATTTTGACAGCCATTTTACACATAAAAATATATAATATACAAATATATACACATATACATAGTCATTTTATTTATTTATATTTAATTTGTATTTGTATTTTTACTTTCCTTTTTTTTCCATTTTTACTTTCTTTTTGTTCATCTTTCTCTCCCCACGCAGTTTTAAATCACTTAATTCTACATGTCTGATTATTTCTTATTTTCTTTATTATGCTAATTTAAAGCACTTTGAATTACCACTCACTGTGTATGAAATATGCTATATAAACAAACTTGCCTACCCTAAACTAAGACAACACTGAATCAACACACTTAAGTGCTCCTAAGAAACTGTGTAGAGCGGAGAGATTAAAAAAGTGAAGGCTCAGACAGAGCGGAGAGAGAGTATCTCCATGACTTGTAGTGTGAGGAAAAACCCATCTGGTGATGCAAATTTCAGAGGGAATTGTCTCATCTCTTGTGTGCCAAGGTTAATGAACACACATGCAGGAAAATTAATTCAGGCCCATTTCTGCATAACAGCCTTGACACCCACTGGCAGTTTCCACAAACACACTCATACACACAGAGCTAGTTTCCTCTGCACTACCAGCTCAATATGACAAAATGCATGCTGACTTCACTACAAGCACATATTAATGCACCACAACAAATCTATTAAAGTGCATTATAAAACCTAAACAGTCTATATAGAACACTAGAGCACAATATAAAACAATGACAAAATTGCACAAAAAACACATACAAATAAATCAACCTAATATTCATGCACTCAGACTCCATCTACAAATACTATCCACTGTGTACAGAGCACAGCACTTACAGCGGGAGCATTCTGGTGAGAAAAGAGCCCGTCAGCCTGCGTAGAGACAGAGCAGTTATTCAGTGGCGAGTGAGTGATACATGGCTCTGAGATATTAACCTGGCTCACTGACAAACATGTTCATCATCCCCCAAAATGCCTCTAAACCTAGCAGTCCAAGCCCAGTAAATTGCTTTTTAGACCATCAGTTTTTAGTGGTGCTTAAGCAGAACCCACAAGCATTACCATGGAGCCCAGCACTGTAAATCCTCCAGATAGTCAAGAGAGACAACAGTCAGTTTATATAGTACGTACACTACCGGTCAAAAGTTTGGGTTTGGTAAGATTTTTTAATGTTTAATGTTTTTGAAAGAAGTCTATGGGCCCTATCATACACCCGGGGCGCAATGCAATGGCAGGCGTGACGCAAGGTCTTTTTGCTAGTTTTATCCAGACGCAGTTATCACTTTCACGTCCAGCGCCATGTTGTTTAAATAGCCAATGCACTCGCACCCATCTGTTCGCTGGTCTGAAAACAGTGTTCGGAAAAAGGTGAGTTCAGGTGCATTGTTGGCGCGTTGCTAAAGTCAATAGCGCAGTATCTTTTGTGTTATTTAAAGGGTGTCAAATGAAAGCGTTCAGTCTTTCCACTCGCAAATTACACCATGTAAATAGCAAATCCGCCATGGTGCAAGCGCAACTGACTTTTCAAGGGAATGGGAGATGAGACTCTGATTGGTTTAATGCATGTTACGCCCAAAACAGACCCATGACTCATTAAGAGACTAGGTACAACCCTTTTGCACCATGCGCCAACCATTTTTTTTCATAGGTAAACTAGCAAAAGTTGATTCGGACACGCCCTAAGTGCACCTGCACCATGTGCTTCAGACCATACACTCAGATCATTAAATAAGAAACTTATTTCAATTTGTTTTTTAGTAAAAACAATAATATTGTGAAATACTATATATTATATATATTCTATTTTAATATTTTTAAAATGCAATTTATTCCTGTGGTGGCAAAGCTACATTTTCAGCAGCCATTCCTCTGATTCCTAAAGGATCATGTGACACTGAAGACTATTGTAATATGCTGCTGAAGAAACATCTCTTATTATTATTATTATTATCAATGTTGAAAACAGTTGTGCTGCTTAATATAATTTGTGAAAAAGTGACACCTTTTCGAGATTCTTTGGTGAATAGAAATAGGATGAATAGGATTCTTTGAAATAGAACTCTTTTGTAATATTATAAATGTCTTCGCTGAATAAAAGTTCCTTAAAAGAAAAGAAAAAAACATGGCAGTGTGCGTTTAGTATAAATTTGTTTACATTTGTGCCAGCCTAAAGAGCCTTGATTCACCCAAGATTTCTTATTCTTATTTAAGGGAGTTTTTCCTTGTAATTGTCGCCTTTGGATGTTTTTTTTCTTTCACTATACTATTCTTTGCACAGCTGCTTTGGAACAATATAAAAAGTGCTAGAAATTGACATGCAAACTGAATAGACTTTAGCGCTAGTATTTTCATATTCACTATCATTCAGTGGAGAGTGATGATTCTACTACTTGCCACTGTCTACAAGTGCAAAGTTAAGGCAGACTACACACACACACACACAAACACAATTGCTACAGCTGTGGAAATTCTGAGACATAAAAGGCATCAGTGTCTTGTTGAGGTGAGAGAGCCGATAATGAGATGTAATCTGAGTTCAGATATTAAGTGAGACGCAGCTCTAGACAGACAGGTGGAGGATGTGTGGGGACACGAGGTGTGAAATTTCATTAGAATACAGCCTGCAGCAGTGTGGGGATGTGAGATGTAGAGAGCAGCTGCTTTAAATGGCAGGAAGGATGGCATGTCCCCTGGGAAAGAATTGGCACCTTGTGGCATTGTCATCTTTTTCATCCCTGTGTCTTTACATACTCGCAGTTCACAGAAACACCATCTCATGCTCTTTCTTTCTGACTTCCATCTGTTTTACATACTCCACTTGTCCTCTCTTAAGATTTCCTCTGGCCCCCATCCACCACTTACAAAAATGTACCACAGTAACCACAGTGTCTGCCAAAATACCATTACATAATACCATTACTACAGATATTGATATAGTGATGTATGTGTATAGTGACGTACAGTGAAGTATAAATTGGTAAACTCTGATGAATTAATCCTACATTAATTAAACAATCACACACATCAAAATAAAACTAATTGAAGACTAATGTTTGACAAATCATTAAAATAAATACAATAAATTGACAGTTTAATTTTTTATAACAATAACTGTAGCAAGTAACTAGTATTTAGGCTGAAATTATGGTTATAGTACATTTCTGAAAAGGACTATTTTTGTTAAATAAGAATATATTATGAGACAAGCTTCATATCTGCCATCTATTCAAACTTTTGTGGCTATTACAGGTTACAGTTGTCCATATACAAACACACTGATTTGTGTACTTCATTGTCTCTCTTATACAAACACACACAGAGAAACTCAGACCACTTGGTGTCCACACTTCTCAGTAAACACGTCTACAGTGCTAGTGCATTTCTACTATGATAGCTAAGACAGCTACATGAACTCAGCTCTACTGTAGTGTCAAACTGGGTTAAGGTCAGCCAGCTCACTGCACCATGACTAACACTTACACTCTCCTGTGTCTGCAGCCAAAACAAAACGAAACAAAAAAATATTTCATGGAAATTCAAATAAATAACAGAAGGTGTATTTAAAGTAAATGTATATCTGTAAATGTGCAAATCGGGCCTATCTGCTGTGAACTAAGGGGCTCCAATGAAAAATAGTCCTTTAAAGAACTTTGCAGGATATTTGAAACTTTAGGGTGGGGTCATTTGCTTTATGTAAGCATTTCAGATGTCTCTTACCTGCCGTTGCTCATCTGCAGTGGAGAGTGGCCGGAGATGTCAGAGGGCTCGGAGCGTTTGTCAGGGGAACGGGATCTACTGCGACGGGTGCGGTCATGGGAATGATCTGATGCCAGTGAATGAATTTCTGAAATGTCTGTAAAAAAAAAAATCATGACTTTCAAGTATCAAGTAGGCCCAAGTTGACTTTCTTATAGAAAAGGACAAAAATCCTACAAGAAAAAAAAATGGACAAGAAAACCATGTAACAAACACAATATAAAATATTAAGTCTGAAGTATCAATTGACCTTACGTCTAAACTTCCAGTGGCATTTTCAGATCTACATGTTTAACTAAGATAATCTCACCATCTCTGTCTGAATTAGCGGAGGGAATGCTATCATCCAAATCTGGAATGTTGAGGAGTGTTGCCCTCTCGTCTCTCTGCACCACCATCTTCAGCTTGCCTTTCGATCGCTCTATAAGCTTCTTTGCGTCTATCAAAGACAGGTTCTCAGTCACTGTGCCATTGATCTATATTGACAGGTGAGAGAGAAGACCATTTTTAAACACATTACGGATGCATATGTCTGCCATTTTGTACAGCACTGCTTTAAAAGTGACCTGGTCAAATGACATCACAGATGAGAAAGCCTGTTGTATAAATTAAGCTTTTTAAAACGATAAATAATAATTAAAAAAAACACACACTCTCTCTCTTAGCGCTTAGCTTAGCCCTGCATATAGCAATAGGTAAATAAAGAGATCATGGACACTGACATTCAAAAGTTTGGGGTTGGTAAGATATTTTTTTGTTTTTGAAAGAAATCTCATATGCTCACCAAGTCTGCATTTATTTGATCAAATACAGTAAAAACATTTAATTTTAAATACAAATATTGGGTAACATTATTAATGTCTTCACCTGCACTTTTAAGTTAATTAAGTTAATTCATCCTTGCTGAATAAAAGTATGGATTTCTTTCAACACACACACAAAGAAACTTACCCCAAACTTTTAAACAGTGGTGTATAATGCAGAAAAAAAAATGCTGTCACTGATTTTACATTTACAGAGCCTTGCAACAAAACAGAACCACTGGCAGTGTGCTCTATGCCCTTCAGTTTCACTCCAGTGCTCTCTGCTCCACTCAGTAAGCACTAGACTCATTTAGCTGATGAGTTCATAAATTAACACGGAAATGTCAACCGATTCCCCCATTAAATAACAAATAACTTGGTAACAAGTCAGCCAGGTGATACTTTTTTTTATATTCTTCAAGGTAGAACTTTAATTACAATTATGCAAACATTAAGGAAGCGGGTGAGAGAGGTTTAACAAATATTTAATTTTGAGCATGCTTAAAGTTACTGTACCTAAAGGTGCTTTAAACTGAAAGATATAACTGAAATAAACATGCTGAGATATCACACTGACCTGCCCTAGTCTCAGTAAACAGACAAATAGTCAGATTCTACATTTAACCAATAAGAAGGCTTTGAAAGCACTTTGTATGTCAATCCTTTTGCATGTTCACAGCAGGCAGTCCATATATATAGGAGGACGAAAGCGTGACAGATGAACTTGGAGTGGTTTTAATGACTTTAGAGAGAGCCAAATGTTCACAATTTTTCATCTGTCAACAATATATTACACAGCCAAACATCCTAATGGGAACAGAAATACAAAGCAGGAAAATAAAGCATTGGTAAAGCTTTTCAAAGCAACAGCACAAGTATCAATACCAGGTACATGACTATCCAGTTCCCTTCTTTTCCTATAACCATCTTTCCATGATCCTTCCAAGACATTGTTTGTCATACCTTCAGGACGACATCTCCCTCTTGTATGTTGCCGTCACGGGCCGCGAGGCTCTCAGGTGAAATGTCCTTTACAAAGATGTGGCTGGCCAGACGCAGGCCATATTCTGCACACAACAGAAAAAACACACACGCTTGAACAATAACAGACATAATCTGACTACTGAGTAACTAACTACAGCATTGTTCTTGTTGAAAGCACCCTGTGGGTATTTGTGCCAGTAGACTAATCACAGCTATTAGCTAATGTACAACAGCCTGTACTACACCTGTTTACACATTCTAGTATGCTTGCTAAGTCCTCCGGTGAAGCCATTAATAGTAATTAAAAAGTTTGTCCTCTAATTTTTAACAGTATGTAGCTCCACCCACCTTCATTCTTGCGGGACTTGACGAGTGTGACTTTGGAAGGTCGTTGTGGGACGTTGGACGCAACTGATCGTCTGTCTGAGCGTGGGGAAATACTCCTCTCACGGGAATTACTATGGTCCCGCCGCCCAGCGCTACTGCTGCGCTCGTTTTTTCTGCCCGTGCCTCCACTTGCTCCACCTGCATGTGCTGCTGGACCTTCGTAATCATCCTCCTCAGTGTCGTCCTCTTCCTCTCGCTCTGACATAGTCTCTCTGTCTCCCCCTCGACTTACTGGAATCTGCACCTTCCGCTTTCTGCGGATAGTCTGATCAGAGAATAAATTAATATTAACAACATGAATATAAAAAATATGATATTTAACAACATATTAAAAGATGTTATTACAACATTTTTAACATTAGCAAGAGCAATAGCCGATTATAGGTTATGTACAATTATTACACAGTTTTGATCTGATTGGTCAATCACAGCATTTTGTATCCAAAAGTAACACTTTTTAATACATTTTGTCATAAAGGTTGCGCCTCATGACAGAGGATAAAAATCAGAAAGTGTCTACAGATTGACCAACAGCTCCTGTACGCACATGAAGACAAATACTCTGCAGTACTTCAGTTTGACTCCTGGCATTCCTCACTGATTAATGTAAAGCCAAGCCACAACAGATCACCTACACATCTTGCCAGCCTCAAGTTCTTCCATCTTCCATCACAGCCCACTACTCACATCTGAAGTCAGATGAGACTCAAGGTTGTACAGAACTGACGCAATGTATGAGGGATGATGTGTTAACTTACAATTTTGGCATTCTTTCCACTTTTCCTCAGCTGTTGAACAGCGTAGGCATGCTCCACATTATCCATGGAGACACCGTTTACCATCACCACCCTATCATTCTCTCTGTAGACAAAAATGTATATTTTTGTGAAGAAAAGAAAAATATAAATACATTATATAAATAAAATGCATAGGGAGTCTAACGACAACCGGTATGATTCACACAGAGATCTCACCATCATCGAGTCTATCTGTGATTACATGAAGAGACAGAAAAAACTGAGACAGACTAAATCCAGGCAACGTCTCCAAGACGCTTGAAGAAAACGACCTGCAAAGCTACCTGAAAAACTATGTGCAAGTGTTCCTGGGACAAAATCGGTTTTAAAAACAAAGTGTGGTTGATTTAGCTAAAAGAAGTCAATTGATAAATAAAATAATTTTATGACATTATTTTTGAAAACATCCTCACTTTACAAGATTTTTATGCAAGTACCTAAAACGTTTCAGTTCTGTATCTTTGCAGGTAGGTTTCTTCAAGCATCTAGGAGACGTTGCCGCAGTTCTTCAGGATTTAGTCTGTCTCAGTTTTTTCTGTTTCTTCATGTAATCTTGGACTCTGATGGTGAGATCAGATCTCCGTGTGGAGCATACCGGCTATTGTTAGACTTCTTGTGCATACAAAAATCTCACTGGAATATTACAATTAATGGCAAAAGGAATATTTGGAAATGTAAACTGATATTTTATACTGACACACTACAGCAAAATATATAAATAACTGGCTTTTTGGGTGAAAATACTAACGTGCCTAAGACTTTTGCACAGGACTGTATATATCCTCTAATTTAACACACATATTTAAACACATCTTACTGTAGAAGGCCCTCTGCTGGTCCCCCTTTGAGCACATCTGAGATCACTATGGAAGTCTCTCCGCTCTGGAAATGAGGGTTGTCACGGCCCCCTGATATGGCGATTCCAAACCCGAAACCTGGTGCCTGCAACGGACATGAACATATACACAAACACACACACACACAGTATAGAGTGATTTCCTGGAACTCACAGCATATCTTTAAATTATTAAATTACATTGGATAGAATGAAGACAACTATGTAGGTTACTCTGTGTGTGTGTGTGTGTGTGTGGGGGGGGGGGGGGGCTCTCAATCTTGCACCCAAGCAATCAAAAAGAAAGGCAGATGAGAGTGAAAAGGTAGAGATTGACAGACAGACTCTCGACAGATGGCCAGAGAAAGGCCATTCCTGATGTAATTGGGTGTCTTCACACATGCACTGGTCTGTTCTACGTCTCACTGCCATCCAAACCATCTGGCTTGTGAGTGTCCTCTAAACAAACAGCTATAAATCATATTAAGAGCCAGAGCAGGCGAGGAGCACATACAGTATAATCACAGGGGAGAAGAATAGTCTTGTTTATTTTGTGTATCGTAACAGAGGCAGCCATGTAATACAGTTAGTCAGGAGCAGAATTACACAGCTAAAGTGATTTAACCTATAATAAAGCCCCCAGTAAAAGGCTTAGTGCTCATACACCAGCACATCAAAAAGCAGGTAACAGAGGGACTGACTGACTGACTGAACTGTAATATACAGACATCATGTTATGAAACCGATCCAAGATTTGTGTAATGACCACAGTGTTCTGACTCTTGCAGAAGGAGGGGCTTAAAAAATACTGTGCCCAACTGACTGTTGCACTCTCACTCTTTCTCAGACTCTGGTTTAGATGTGTTTGAGCCTAGGAACAAGCAGGATGAGGAAAAGGAACAGGAAGTGGAGCAGAGCAGGCATTTTGTCCTCTCACACACTGCTTCCTGCCATCTGGGGGATCGGCTATTGTGTACTCAAATGACCACACATCCTGTAACTAGCCATCCCAAAAGAGAAGAGAGGGGAGAGGGAGGAAAGAAAGACAAAAGAAAAAAGGCTGCACTGATATTAAAATTCCAAGCAAATAATTATTTTCAAGATAAATGGCCACAATTACCATTAGATACTACTTTGCCAAAAAAAGATTTAATACAATAAATAAATAAATAAATTATATAATAATAATAATAATAATACATTTAAAAACTAAAATAAATAATTTTAAATTAATTAATTTTAAGGTTTGCTAAATATTACAATTAATAGTGTTTTTAAAGCATTAGATGATGGCATAGTTTAATCTTATATGATAAAATAAAATAATTTATAGAATTGCTGGATAACTGATATGATACTGGAGCCTGAGATAAATAAAGAAAGAAAAAGAAAGAAAGAAAGAAAGAAAGAAAGAAAGAAAGAAAGAAAGAAAGAAAGAAAGAAAGAAAGAAAGAAAGAAAGAAAGAAAGAAAGAAAGAAAGAAAGAAAGAAAGAAAGAAAGAAAGAAAGAAAGAAAGAAAGAAAGAAAGAAAGAAAGAAAGAAAGAAAGAAAGAAAGAAAGAAAGAAAGAAAGAAAGAAAGAAAGAAAGAAAGAAAGAAAGAAAGATGAAGTAGAGGGGGAGAAAATTGCAGCAGCAAGTGAGAGACAGTGTTCAACACTCACCCTGTGAAGAGTCACCGTGTGCTGTTCCCATATTACAGTTTCCTCCATTGTTGTACTCTGTGAAAGACAAAGAGAAAGCAGACAGTTAGGACAAGTCTAAGCATAGAGAATGAGTTTGTATCAGCAGGTATTTCTCCTCTTTGTCAATGGCAGGTGGTGATTTTACTTTGTGAGCTGCAGGAATTAAGCATTTTACCAGTTCTCTATGCTTGAACTAAATATGCATGTGTGTGTTGGTCTGAGTACAGGCTGTCACAGGGCAAAACAGTGCTGCAGCGCTGAAGGCACACACACACACACACACACACACACACACACACACTAAAACTGACACAACAACACTACAGACACTGGAACAGCTATAAACAGGATCTGCTATCCTCATTTTAGCACAGGAGCATAAATGAGGCCTGTAAACTCAAAGTGCAAACCAAGTTAGGATTCCTTTATCACTAAAATTTCATATAATTTTACAGCATGTTCCTAATAAAAGCATATGATTATTAAAGTCTGACACTATTAAGAAAAATTACAGATGGGTTATAAGACAGGAGAAACCCCGTCAAATAGAACAGAAAGATGTGATCACTATAGGAATACCTGACCGGAACGCCCCACTTTTTCTGACTGACCAATCAGTTGACAACTGTACAACTCAAGCTTGAACTAAGAACATGTCTCTGCCTTAAATGCAAACATCATATAAAAAAACTGCTACATAATGAACAAGCTGCCCTGGTACAAGTCAGAGGAGATGGAGAGAAAGTGAGAGAGGGAGTGATAAAGACAAGGAGAGAAAGAGCAGAAGGTATTTATTTATAGCTCTAACCCTGAGCTGAGGTGAATGGTTTGGGCTCCTGGTCCTTCACCCCTGTACTGTAGATGCCAAGCTGCATCAATTATTACAGTAGGTCTGAGAGCTCAGAGGAAGAGTCAAACTCTAAGGGTGCACACACTGCATATTATACAATTTGATCATTGCAAATGAGACATATCACAAACAAATACAAGGGTCTTAGACTACTAGTGAACTTAAGTAAAATGCCTGCTGTTCTAATTTATTACATTTTACTAGAATTACTAGAAAAGCCACAGGCTGGACAAAGACATCATAGACTGAAATTACTGTCACTGTCAAATATTTGGTTATATATCACTGCTGATATATCACATTCACATAAAAAGATTTCAAAACAAAGGAGCGCTTTAGTCACTGAAAGAAAATGTATTTACAAGTAGACCTCAACCTTCAAAACTAAAACATTTATTAAATTATTATTTTTTTCACTAACCGAACCCAAGGAAGAATATTTACTTTACATTCCACTTCCAGCATATCTGCACTGCAAACACAGTTTAACCCTCTGACCTGTTTACCATGCTGCTCAGCAAGCACTTCATTCATGGTCCTAATTGGCACAGGGGCAACATTCAGTTCATGCCCCCGTTTCTACCCCTCTCTCATGGTCAGGCTTTATTGTGAGAGAATCTGACCCATTTGAAAGGCATCCACCTCCCACAATCTCACCGTGCCTCTCTCCCCTACTCTGACCCTCATCCACAAATTCCTTTTATGTATCTGTAGGGTCAGAGGTGCTGGATTCATCGAACTGTAAGAGCAGACAGCAGGGGCCCCAACTATGAGAAAAATGCCCATGCAGTGAGCCATGTGACAGACAGCGAGAGAGAGAGAGAGAGAGAGAGAGAGAGAGAGAGAGAGAGAGAGAGAGAGAGAGAGAGAGAGAGAGAGAGAGAGAGAGAGAGAGTGAGAGAGAGAGAGAGAGAGAGGCCTAGGGGGTCTTGGTGTCTCGCTTTGGTGGCGGATGAACAGCAGACTGTTCAGGCTTCAGAAGAATGGCCTCATTACGCCTGCGTGAAAGCTGATGTCACAGGCAATGTCAGGACTGGAAACAGTAAAGGATGGAATACACTATATGCAGTTTAATTACCATTTTCAAGGCCCAGAAAGGTAGAAAAGAAAACATTGTTATAGTCCATGTTAGTGTTATACCGATATATCGGCCGGCCGATATATCGGGCCGATATTTGCGATTTTTACGTGTAGCGGCATCGGCCGATATAAGGCTGCTGCGTTCGCCGATATTTTTCCCCCTGCATTATTTACAGACAGGCATCCACAGGGCAGCTCTCACCGTCTTCAAACTGTCTTGCTCTCCCTCCCTCGCGCATATTAATCAAAATCAATTGAGAATTGACACGATGGTAAAAGGTCGAAAGACTGAAGTTTCACGTGGAGCATTGGGAGATTTTTTCCGGAATTACCGCTGGTGTTGCTCTACAAGAGATAAAGTTAAGTGCACCTACACTCTAAAAAATGCTGGGTTAAAAATAACCCAAGTTGGGTTGAAAATGGACTAACCCATCAATTGGGTTGTTTTAACCCAGCAATTGGGTTGTTTTAAGCAAACATTTAACCCAACCGCTGGGTCAAAACAACCCAATTGCTGGGTTAGTCAATATTCAACCCAACTTGATTTATTTTTAACCCAGCATTTTTTAGAGTGTAACCATTAAATGAATAGGTTGTAAATAGTTTTAAAATTAAGTATAGTACAGTCAATGTGCACTTTATTATGCTGCTTGCTTGTTGATACTGTGTGCAATAGTGTAATTATTTTATTTATGCTTAAATATTTATTTTCAGAATTTATTTTCACCACTGAACTCTTTTTTTTTCTTGTTCTACCTCACCTGTTTTTACTATTTGTTAAATATTGTTTTTTTTTGTTCAATAAATGTTCCTTTTTTTAAATTGTAAATTTTAAATTGTTGTCATCATGATCATTGTGTCATTTTTATGATGTAAATTGAGGTAGCAAAAGCAGTATCGGCTTCAAATATCGGCTCAAGAAAATCGGCAGCCCGTATTGGTCATCGGCTAAGGCTGATGAAAAAAAATCGGTATCGGCACTAAAAAAATCCATATCGGTCGACCCCTAGTCCATGTGACTACAGTGGTTCAACCTTAATTTTATGAAGCGACGAGAATACTTTTTGTGCGCAAAAAACAAACAAAAATAACGACTTTATTCAAACAATTTCTTCTCGTCTGTGTCAAGACTCTTACTCTGGTGACGTAGTGTAAACAGTGCAACGCTTCCGAGTACAGCAGAACGGCGGCTCACCATGGCTAGCTCCTGCGTCAGCATCACATACATGCATGCATCGTGGTGCTCACGTGAACAGCGTCGGCCAATGGTGAGCCTTTGCTCTGCCGTAGAATGCGGAAACGTTGCATAGTTTACACTCATATATATTACATATTACACAATATATACTGCGTTCGAAGATGAACGAAGGTCTTACAGGTTTGGAACGACATAAGGGTGAGTAATTAATGACAACTAACCCTTTAAGCAGTTCTTTAAACAATTCTGTTTCTACTTAACCATTCCATTAATGAGTATTTCAGCAATTTTGACGAATAAAGAATGGACAATAGTTGAAGTTGCATTTACTACCCTCTGCAGCTAGTTGTCAATTGATTTCAATGACACATCATTCAGCAATAAGGTATAAGAGGCCAAACATGTTTATATACAAATATTACATGTGGTGGGTGAGCCAAAGCAGCATCAGCCACTTCTGGCTTGGTTTACACCTAACATGTAGATCAGTCTCAAATGAAATGCCATTTACACTTCCTCAGGGTTTCTAGTCTTCACTGGTCTATTCATGAAAGAGATAGTTCACTCAAAAATTCATCATCATTCGTTTTGAAACACAAATCAAGATATTGTTAATAAACGGTTCTAACGCATCAAACAAACGTTTAAGATTCCGCTTATCATTTGTGATCTATATATGTGCGCTGAACAATATTTATATGAATAAAAGCTGTTTATCATATAAAGCGATTGTGTCTCTTCAGAAAACATGGATTAAACTGCTTGATTCATTTTAATTACATTTACATTTATGGAACTTTTGAAGCAGAAGTTGTGTGATGGACCTTCAATCATTAAGGTTTCATTAAAGATATCTTTGTCCGTGTTTCAAAGACAAACAAAAGTCTTATGGGGATGAGCAATTGATGACAAAAAAGTAAGAAATAAAATAAAATAGGCCTAGTTATTGTTTTTTTTTAGTTGTTTTTATCCATGTAACCCTAAATAAGGGCATGACTCCAAAAACTACTAGCCTAACTCATATAAATTTTAAATATTGTTGAAGACAGTCAGTAACAGAATAAGAACAAATAATCTAATTACGAGCAACACACAAAAAAATACAACAGAACAAACAGTCTTTTCAATTTTTCTGTCTTTTGTTATCTTGTCTTTTATGAGAAAACGCTTCCCTGCCATTGACGAGATTTTCCAGCTTTCTGTGTTATCACTGTTATAAGGTAGGGGGCGCTATTATGCATCTCCTGAACGAGTACAGAATCTCCTGATCAAAACACAGGTGAAGAAGCAGAAACGAGCATTCTCATAAGCAGATGCATATGAAAAATAAGCCAGAATATGAGAACATTTTAAAATTACATTATGTTACACACTCCTGTACCATAGGTGGCGGTATGCATGCACCTTAAAGTTTTTTCCAATCAAATGTCGACCTATAGGACTGTGAAGCTTTTGGGGTGTTGATAGACTTGATCTACTCCATCTGTGTTTTGATCATTGTTTTGAATCCCATCTGGATGCAAGTTAGTCTTTGACAATTTTTTACTCAGCTTTTTGCTCAACATTTTGCTTTTTTATGAAACTTACCCACATTCAAGTGTTGATAAAAAAAGAATGCATGAAGCTAGAATAAAACAGAGGGTCTGTTCTTTCTTTTGACATATTGCATGTTCAGATATTCATACAACAAAATATTCTGTGGGCCATGAAACTTGTGAAAACAACCAAAAACGCTGGATGGCAAATTTCATGTTTATGTTCACTTAAGACATAACTGACTATGTTCACGATGATACTCGACAAGAAAGGCATTTTGACAATTTTGTGTGAATATTCGCTGTGAGACGCGTGGGTTAGCTTAGGATGTGTGTTGCTGCGTTGTGTGAGAAGCAAACTGACAGACACTTTCTCATCTATCTGCGCTTGAATATTTAAATTGGCAAGGCTTACAAATGTGCAAATGCAAAAATTATCAACTATGCAGCAATGGCCCGAGCGGGCAGGTGACAGTTCCATCAAATGGCCCGAGTGTCTTTCCTGCTGGCCCCCGGGCCATTGGGCAGTCCTTATTGTCAAGCCCTGCAGTTTTCATTTTTGGGTGAACTATCCCTTTAAACTACAGGATCTCATCCCTGCTGAGAAAACATATATGGAAGCTTATGGTCAGAAGTATGTGTGTGGTCAGGTAACAGTCAGACGGGAGAGTCACTCCACAGTGCTAAAAGCCATTTATACGAGTCAGGCTAAGCACTTCTGATTCTCTAATCTGATGAGATTATCCTTTTATTAATCACAACAACACAGAGCTAAGAGTAAACACACTATTCAGAAACCTGAGCTGTGCGAAGCTCAACAGAGATAAAACCTGACTCCTAAAACGCTTCTCCAGAGGAACACCTCAGGATACGAGCAATCTGAAATTAAAATTCCACTATATTCCTGGAAAATAAAGTTTTTGAATCTACATCAACCAAAAAGCAGTGTAGTCCATGCAAAAGTAAATTATTTTTGCAGCCAAATCTCCTGAAAGCAAACCAAAACAAGGTCTCATTTCGCAGGACAGAGTCTGAAACAGCCGTGATCTAATAATTCCCTACAAGCAGCAGCAAACAATGAGTCTTTTTGTGTGCAAGAACGCCTGGGTATATTTATACATTCACATTTATTCAGGCCTGAGGCCTACTAGTGCTGCGCCAAAAAACAAAGAGCAGGCATGGGCAGTCCCACTCAGAGCCAGAGAATCATTCTTCCACTAAAGAGAGTCTTTGTTTCAAGCAGACCTCAGACCTGCCAGAAAGCGAGTAGGGGTTCAAAGAGACCAGATAGGCAGCTAATAGTGAGCTCTGACAGCCAGGTGAAACTGAGAGGCTTTCTAGTAGATCAGTGGCCATCTTTTCTGGGCCAACAGCTTTGCTAAAGCGAGCAGGCAGCTTGAAAGGTGGTGTATTTCAGAGATATTTCTCTCTGGATCAATAAAACCGATACGGAAACCAACTGCTGGTTAGAAACAGCAGCTTGAATTCTGATGGTGATAAGCAGTGTCAGAGTGTTTGCTAGCGAGCTGCCGCACTCGTATCTGTTAAATAATGAGTGTTCTGGTCATTAGACCCCTCATCACACACTAAAACAGCACAACTATAATTTACAGTCTAAATACAGGTTTCTGCAGAGTGTTTCAAACAATACTGGCTGGTTTGAAATGCAGTAGGGAAGCCCACTAGTACCTGAGTGTGTAAACTAAACTCTCTCTCAAAGAACATTCCAGCGGATTCATTCTCACGCCTACAACAAATAAATACACCCGTATATTAACAACACAGCCTGGCTTGATTTCCTGTGAGAATTCTCAGCTTCAACCTGACCCACTAATCTATTGTTGATGATGCAAAGGTCAGCATGATAAAAGCCACACATGTGCATGACCATTTTCCAAAGCACAAATAACTAACTTCAAATAAAAATTTTAGGGCAAGATAATTAGCATTAATCAAGTCCTGTAGACCTGTATTGACGACAGGAGGTAAAGACCAATTAAGCAATAAGCAATATAAGCAAAATATCTCTAAACTCTTAAAACCTTTGTTACCTTTTGCTTTACTTCTGAGAGAATGAGACCTTTGTACCAGTCGCACTGAGACATTTCAAATGATATCAAACATGTATAATACTGTATAGTACTTGTTCATATTAAACCATATAGATTTTGGGGGCATTTCAGCATATTGAGAGGAAAGATGAGGGCGATGGGAATGAAATGCGAATTAAAGCAAACCTTAGGTGATTAACTCAGTGTGTCGTTGTCTCGGATGGGGACCCTAAATGCATACACGTGAGTTCAGATGTTAATTTCCTTTGTTTTCTCGGAGTCGCCATTTCTTACAGTTCTTCCAGTTTTCACAGTCTTACAGCATCTTCTGCACTGATTTAAGAGTGACAATTTTAGTCTTTGATTCCCTGCTAAAAATGAAAGCTCCTTTCTGCTCAAATCTCCTGTCGGTTAAGGTGCTGACTATGTCCTTTCCGGTTTGAACAGGAAATGATCCATTAGCCTTACTCTGGAACAAACCCAAACAGGATAACTTGGGGTAGAAACAGCTGAACATACTGGTGAGGCCATAAACATCACCTATAATACTGAATCTGTGGGCTGTTTTAAGAAAGTTGTCTGTTTACAAAGGAACAGTCGAACGTTGACACCAGTATGAGAACAGAGCCCTGATTGGACAGGACAGGACGCAACCAAGAGCTGGAATTTACAGCAGGAAGCACCTTCCTATTTGCAGGAAGTATTCTCTACTTTAAAAGAAAACACCCAAGCCGTTTACGGCATCTGATTTCCTTGAATCAGCCTAACATTGATGAAAACAAAATGGTACAGAGCACAAAACAAATCATGGGCTAATTTTCATGAACTATCCCTTTAAGGTTGTCTAAGAGTTCTCCTTTTGTATATGTTATTTGTTTTCTATAGCCGTGTTTCCACTGCAGGAACATTCCCCAGGAACTAGGAACTTTGGGGTGGTACTCGGTGTGTTTCGACCGCAGGAACCAGGGTCTAAATGAAGTTCCGGGTAAATATTTCCCCCTCCAAACAGCCCTGCTCCCGAGGTAGTACTTTTTCAAAGTTCAGGAACTTTCGGGGGTGGGACTTGGGCGCTGAACATGCTGATTGGTGGAGCTAACGCAGCATTTTATTTCAACCGGCATTTTTTAAAGTCTTTTGCGAGGTTCGTTATTTTCGATACAATTGTATCAAGCTTTTTTGCGATAGTCTTCAGAAGTTTCAAATAATATAATTATTTTGCATGACCTTGATCTTTAATAAAAAAAAATGGTTTGAATAGTTCTATCACCCAGCAGATTGATTAGTGTGCCAGGCTTAAGCACAGACAAATTAAGAAAGTGAAAAGGAGGTTGGTCCCTGAAGGGGCAGCATTGCACACCTCCTGTTTTAGGGTACAGGGGGCAGCCTGACATCCTAAGGCTGGCATCCTGGGACTGCCCTGTTTTTGCTGTGGACACCAGGGGTGCCAAAATCTAACCGTAATGTTCTCTACCCACGGTTCGGCATGCATTTGCACCACGGAATCTCAAATCTGACAACGCATCTATAATATGAATTGTTGAAAAAACAACACCACGTAAAACAGACAGAGTTCCTCTAATGTACGTTTCAGTAGATGGATACGCTCTGCATGAGATTCACGAGAGTAGCTGTCCAATCAATTGTTAGTATGTAAATCTGTTGTTGACTTCACAGTTCCTAATGTTACAATTGAGGAGACAAGCTGCTGATAAAGCCACTGCCTGCATTATATAAATCTCTATTCTGGCTTCCCAAAACGTTACAACAGCGAAGGCCAAAACCGTCACTCTTTGTAAAAACTTTGTTTGATGCAAGTTACTAGGGCTGTCAAAATTGCTCAAAAATGACGTTCGAATATTCCCTCTAAAAAAAGCACGAATATTCGAACTATTCGAACATCTGGTTGCGCATTTTATCAATGACGCGCATTACGTCAATAACAGGACAAATGAATACAAAGACACATAACTACTTATATAGGTAGTCTATTTAAGTTTAAACATATTTGACAACGTATTACACCTACACAAAAACAAGTAAATCAACTAATGGCTAAGACCGCAGACCTCGCTCTCTCTCGCCCTCACGCTCTCTGCGCATAACGGTTTAAATGAACAAACACATTTTGAGACTGATCAAGAGTTTTGTGCAAGCAATTTAAGGTCGCGACTCTTGTCCCAAATATAGCAGGCTTCATTCAGTGATTGAAACAAATATTAATATAAGTTTTACAGCATATTATTGAACGCTCCGAGCGAGCTGTGCTGTGGTAAACATGGAAATTTTCCTTGACATGAAACGGTAAATAATCAAACTAGTGGAAGCAGTGCATTTATCCTTCATTCATGCAATATCTATTCAGTCAGTACCTCGGTTCCATTGCTTGACAGAACTCCAGCCTGCCCCATCCACGACACTGATCGCTCTCATGTCCTTACAAATGAACAAAATTAATTTCTCCGTTATGGACTCTTGTCGTGTTGCAGACAGAGAGCTTATGGCGGGCGATGCAAAGTAAGGGTGGTCCAGTTTGCACATACAAATTAGTTGCTTATATTTACAAAACGAGCCTACAAAAGCATAAAAAAGCCCGTTTAATAAAGAAAAGTTCACGAAACTAAGTGAAAACTCACTAAAGTGTTTAGTGAAATTAGGAAACATTTAGATATCATACATTGAGTTGTATAAGTTAACGTTACATTTCTACATACATTTTGTTCTCATGTCACAAGTAATATCAAGGTTTATTTTGATCTGTTTTACATGATTCTTTTGTAGTGTGGTTTTCGGTGAAGTGTACTAAAATAAATATCGTCACCCGTGTACATTAGCCCACTTCTTCTCGACGCTTTTCCTGATAGTTTATAGAACAATTACTCCGAGTCGCCATCTGTCGTTTCAAAGAAAAGCACAACGGCGAGCGTGTCAAGTATAAACGCCTCGTCCGTTTGGGGAGGAGCGCGCGCAGTCAGCGTGGGCTCGCGCTCTGGAGACAGGCCATACACAAGGCTTCAGGCGCGCTAGCGCCCACTCGCAAAGCAGACAGCCACGCCTCTACTACCGCGGGCGTTTTTTCCCCCACATTTTTTATTTATTCGAATATTAATTTTCACCTTCGAAATTCGTTTTTTAAAAACTATTCGAATATATATTCGAATTTAGAATATTCGTTGACAGCCCTACAGGTTACAGGTGCATCGATCCGATACTCCGTATCAGTATCGGCTCCGATACTGCCATTTTTGCCAGATCGGGTATCGACCAGACGAGACCGAATCGATCCAAATCCGATATTGTGTATACTATTCTGTGTTATTGTTATACCACACAAAAGGCACAAAAACAGTATAAAGCACCATAAAGTTTTTGTGCTCTATATTCCAAGTTTTCTGAAGCCATTCCATAGTTTAACGTGAGGTACAGATTAATGTTTAAGTCGTTAAATTCGACTTAATTCGAAGTTCACGTGAATGCTTTCCTCCGCTGCTGCAGTCAGTCATTCTCCACTCAGCATTCAAACTGTGCCTCTCCAAGATGATTCAATATTCCTATTATTATACTTGATTTGTAGATAAAGGTCTATGCTTTGGCATAAAAGGACTTTATTTGGCTGGAGTTTATTGCGGTTTCACATGTTACTATCTCCCGGGTGTCTGTTAGATCACAACACTGGAGTAGAGAGCACTATAATTGTTCTTCACGCACACAGTAACAGAAATGTAAAACTGTTCAAAGAAAAGGCTCAATAAACTATTGCATTGATACATCGATCAGGCATAATATTATTTCCTAATATTGTGTTGGTCCCCCTTTTGCTGCCAAAATATCCCAGACCCGTCGAGTAGACAGTAGTCCTTATTTTTCCTGAGCATAGCACAGGACCGTACCAAAACAGTGACCCTTAAAATCGTGATACAAACTGTGAGTAATTTGAATCATTACACCCCTAGTGGACACGCAGGCAATATGATCCGATCTGTGCCAGGCATTTTAAAAAAAACTTAATTGGTTGACAGTGTAAATTAGGGCTGCACGATTAATCGAAATCGAACAGCAATCGCGATTTGGCTTATGCGCGATTATGAAAGCGCAAAGGCTGCGATTTTAATGAAATAAATAAATGGCCAGAAGAGCGGCTCTGTGATCAGGAGTAAACGCT
Organism: Gobio gobio; assembly: GCF_949357685.1. Lineage (NCBI taxonomy): Eukaryota > Metazoa > Chordata > Actinopteri > Cypriniformes > Gobionidae > Gobio > Gobio gobio. The sequence continues at coordinate 47,543,668 of NC_137098.1, forward strand.
GCTCAATCTCTGAAAGCACTGCGAGTTTGAGTCGCTTATTATAACGTGCGTTTGAAAAAAGCAACACGCGTCAAACATCTTCACAAACTAGTAATGTGAAGTGCTCATAAACACTGCTTTATTATTATGAACACACCCGAGAAGGCTTGAAGAACTCAAATACACCATATCTTGATGCAGTCGTGTTTATTATCTTCATGTTTATCAGTCAAAGCATTTCTACCTTCCTTGTATTCAGCCTACAGCGCTAGCTTAGCTTCACATTAGGGATTTCCATATACAGTAAAAGAAATGGACACAGCGACCCCATAGACTTCACGGAGAAAAAGTGAAGTCATGTAGAAGCACTCACTTCCTGATGGCTGAGCGTACTGTGCAGCCTCAGACTGAGCTTGACGACGTAGATGTGACGTGAGCAACCCGTCCGCCAGTGGCAAGTCTTCTAGTAGTCTCCCGTTGCTTTTGGCTCTCTATGGTCTTCTCGACATGCTTCTCCCTTAACTTTAATCGGACTTTATGCCTCCACGTCCCCCCAATTGCCTCATAGACAGTAAAAGATTGTCTGCGAGCTTCTCCTCCTGTCTATACAGTACAGCGCGACGGAGTGTGTGTGGTCATGTGGTTATGACGCAATCGTTAGCCTATTTTTTACAAAAACGGCTTCTACGGGGCGATAGTGTAAGATACAAGGTAATGGAGCATTTTATACATTGTCGTGTTTGTTTAGACATAAACAATGGACAAATGGAGTCTTTAAACGCCTCAGATGTAAAGATATTCGCTGTCAAAGTGAGGCCAAAATGAATGGAAGTCAATGGGATGCTAACAGCAGCCGATGGCTTGGTTAGCAATGGCTGCCCCTATGGAAGGTACGCTTTCCGGGGGCTGGATTACCCCCTTGGGGATTTCCCATAGGGATTTCCTGAAAACGAACGATTACTTTTCTGAGGCGTATGTGGAGTTTTTGCACGAGGGCGCCCTCTGGCTTCCAGTATGAATGAAACTTTTTGGTAACAAATAAGAAAAATAAATATTTCTCTCTAAATAAATGTATATGACAATCCATATGTTTTTCTAAAATATACAGGAGTTTGTTTTCCCCACAGTGGATGCATAAGAGGCTCATATTTCATATTAAAGACATAGACTTTAAAAATTGATATCAAAGATAAAAAGCACAGATTTTTACAATAATAATTTTACAATAAATCCTTAGACCTTTCTAATGATTTTTAGCCATAGGCTGTCCTGCATATTAACAGGTAACTAGCTAGGTAACAGGTTTGTAAAATAAGTTTTCTGTAAAATATAAATATTATTATTATAGTAGTAGTAGTAGTAGTAGTATATTGTTATATTTATTCTTAAATACTCTATTTTTAGTAATGAAAATGTTATTGTAATAGTAATATTTCTTATTTTGTTAAATATTTTTATTTAGCAACAATAATTATTATTAGTCATAATATATATAATCGCATTTAAATCGCAAATCGCAATTTTAACCAGAATAATCGCAATTGGATATTTTCCCCAAATCGTGCAGCCCTAGTGTAAATCCAGCCTTAGTTACACAAGAGGCCACCTTTACTGCAGCCCATCATGCAAAGCTTAAACAGTGATCAGTCTGATCTGATGACTTCACATGCCCTGAGCCACCACACACTGCAGATGTTTTTTTAGGACAAGCTTCTAGTCCATTCACAAATTAATCAATTGTTTTCTCTGGAGGGGGGGGGGGGGGGTACCTAAATTATGCAATGTGAGAACATTCACAAATTGTGAATTTGTAACCCATTTAGAGACAGAAGTAAAAAAAAATGCATGTGGGGAAATGGCATAATCCTCTCTGCTGCAGAGTGTAACACTCACAATTCGGCAGTTGGTTGAATCAGGTTAATAAAGATCTGTGTGTCTCTCCATGCATTTTTTCGTCTTGGCGCAGATCCATAGAGACTGCAGTGGTGTGCTGTACACTTGCCCGTTTAATGTAAATCCACACAGAAAGAGTCAGGTGGCCAGCAGCGGTGCGTGAGCACAGAGCATGTTCCTTCAGCG